>NW_015150607.1:703782-723764 GCF_000732505.1 Cyprinodon variegatus
TTTTTTTTTTTTTTGTGGATGAGTTTTGGCCTTCCATACACTATAAGTAGGTAGCCACAAAAAAAATTGAAGCTGCAATATCCTTACTGTAACCTGCACAGCTCTTTAAAAAGAAGTAGGAGTTACGTTCTGACCTGCTAAAATGGGTGATGATAACTCCATTTTCAGTTGAGAACGTGTCAGATTGCAAACCCTGAGTTTTCCAATTTCTAACTGCTGCTGGGTTGGACAAAAATCCAGCAAAGCTAAATCCTGGAGAAAATTGGATCTTTGATTCAAGGATCTGAGCCAAACAGACACAAGAAAGGAAAGAGCAACAAAATAAATCAACATTAGAATGATTTGGTTTAAAATATGTCATGTCATGTCAAAGATAGCGTGTTTAAGGGACCTCTTTAATCCAGATATTGAGCAACTCATCTCTGCAGTTGGACAGGAAGGGCCCCATGTAGGTCAGGAACGAAGCAGCCAGCAAGCAGTCTCCGACAAGGTATCCCATGTTTTTCTCCAGACCCTACAGCACACCCACTAATCATGACATATTGCACATGTGCCTAAATGTTGGCTTATAACAAACTTAATTGGTAGGACTCAACTTTGTAATTTTTTCTCACTTTGAATTAAAAAATGTCTCCAAATCTCTCATACATCTAAAACCTTTTTTCTTGTTTTTGTTTTTACACCACTAGTGGCTCGTTTTTTCGACAGTAGACTGACAGGAAAGGGGGTATGATAGAGGGGGAGAGACATGCGGCAAAGGACCACAGGTCGGATTCAGACCGGGTCGGCCGAGTCAAGGATTCAGCCCTCCATACATTGGTTGCATGCACTAACCACTGCGCCACCTTCATGGCGTACATCTTACAACTTCAACTTTAGTTATCAACTGTTTTCATTCTAAAATGTTAGTTTTGCTTTTGTTAATTTTGTTTGGGTTTTCTTACCTATAATGATGATTACAAAAAAAAAAAATAAAAAAATCCTGCTGCTCTCCAGCTTTAAAGTAACCTGAAGTCTTTCGATAAAACCCGGTATTTTAATTGTCATTTCAATGTCTTTGACAGAAAAGACTGTTCTGTTTGAACAGCACCATACTACTACTGTCATGCTCTCCTGGGTGGCATTATAATCTTCTGGCGTTGGGCATTCTGTTTTTTTTTGTTTTTTTTATTCTAACATACATTTTTTGTAAAACCCTTGCCTAACAAAATGTAAAATTTGACTTGAACCTCTCTGTGAATTTTGTCTTACCATGAGTACCCCTCTCAGTCAAAAGTATTGATGATTGTCCAAAAGTGGAACGTACAATAACTGATTTTAAAATAAAAACTATTTTACTTAATATTTTAATTTGAGCATAATATCCACCTCATTTTGGGTAATTCTTGCCCATTTTGCATACCCAGATGGAAAAGCACATAACTTAAGAACTGTAAGCCCAAATTACGTGTGATACATTATTTGAAAGCTTCACCTTCTAGTTTCTGAATATATACATGAAAATTATGTGAGTAAAACACCCAAGCTGCATTAAGCCCAAGCTGCATCAGTTTAAACAAGACACAAAGTTGTTTTTTTTATTCTCGTAAATAATTGTTCTTTTTTGAACAGCAGTTATAAAGACATGCTTGCTTCTTGTGGCTGCTTTGTCATGGTACATTTTGACATGCTGCCATATCTCTGTTAATTGTGCTTTGGTGCTCGCTATGTCTATAAAATGAACTAGGTGGTTGAATTGTGGAGAATCTAAGCTTTCCAAAGATGTCTAGCATGTCTATGTTATCCAAGATCTATTTGATATAAAGCTTCTTCCTGATTTCTTCTTGAAAGAAAAAAAAAGTTTAAGCCGTACGTTATTTTTGATTAACAGGTTAATTGTGCTCTATGTGAAGCATAAGCAGTGCTTAGGTTGGAGATGCATGTTGCACACAAGAAAAGGAGACAGAAAAAATCTCTGTAACAGTGACTTGATTTCGCTAGTGTGGATGTCAGTGTGAAAGGCTTACAGCAACTCTCTCCTCCCAGCGGACCTTCTCTCCAGCCAGTCCCTTCACCAGTTTGTCTGCCCTGTCCAGTTTCTCTTCCATATCCTGAGACTTCTGTCTCAAATTGTCCTTCATGATCAGCTTCTTGGCAAGTTTCTCTTGCAACTCATTCAGCTCCTCTGCTAGCTGCTCAGCCCAGACCACAGACACTTATTGCAGAAATACTTTTAAATATGAGTAAGAGTAAAAAAAAAGAAAAAAACATTCATACCTCTTGCAGTTTTTGTTTGGCTTTGGCAAATGCAGTTTCTTTCTCTTTTATCTGGCACATTGCTGCTTTCAGTTGTGCTCGCTTTGGTTCAACTTCACGGTAAATATGTCCATAGTCCTGAAGGGACAGGGTTCACATGTAGATCTACAACAAGCACTTGCACTCTAAGTCTGCTCTTTAACTCAACTTTAAATGGATGTGTCATGTCACAGGTGTATTGATGAGTTAACAGCTTTTCAGTTAATAACCGCTATTGTGCATGCTGTACTTTGAACAATAACATTTCCTTACCACCATGGCTCTGACCCACATGCAGAGAGACTTGGCAGCTAGTGACACGTTCCCGATGACCTCTGGCTGGAAGTCTTTCAGTTGATAGTACCCATTGACTTTACTCAAAATACGATCTGATATAGCATCTTTGTCAAAGTTGATCAATGTCTTGATGAAGTCAGGTTTACCTGTCAAACAGTTTAACATAATCATCCTTGATTCCCAAAGTACATGTAAAAATGCAAATCAATATATTTGCATTGCTGCTATGAAAATGTGTGAAAAACATCAATTAACCCCAACCCTAATTGTGATAGTGTAATTGTAATCAAAACTACAAACAGTTATTTATAGTTAAAGAAAAATAATGTGTTTTAGCTCTTAAAACGAACAGCATGTTATGGTAAGAAGACAATTCAAAGTGCTGTGCAAGCTATAACAATAGAAAACAAACAAAGGTAAGTACATTGCATAGGGACAGTTAAAAAAAGTTGGAAAAAACCTAATCTGAGAATAAAAAAAAAAAAGGTTAAAAAAAAAAAGCAAAAAAAAACCCAAAAAAAGAAGTTTTTAAAAATTAAAAAAAAAAAAAGACTCAGAGTTACTGTGTTTTGCTGTCTTTTTGGAGTTTGCTCCAGATAAGAGTAGACTTAAGACAGAAGACCTGAAAAGTCTGACTGTTGATTCACTGACAAGAAGTCTGTTACGTAGTTTGGTACTAAATGTTTGAGTGATTTATGGCTAACAGTCATATTTAAAGTGTAACTCACCCTATGTACCGGTAAAAGCATAATTCTTGAACCAGACAAATTTTGAAAAAAGTCCACTAATGCCTTTTGGGCCAAGAGACCCTGAGGGATAAGACTAAAGTTGCTTCCCAACTGAAAGTAGCGGGTTAACGTGGGTTTTTCATACACAGGTTGATCAGCAAACATTGGCATTTGGCTCCTTTCCCATTTGGAGAAAAAAGTTGGGTCTGACTCCATCTGTGCAAGCTGCGTGGCCTCTATCCCCCCATCACTGTGTGTCTGGTGATGCTGTCACGCTGAGTTAGCATTGATGATGTCATCAGCGTGAGAGAAATCGCAAAAGTAAACAATGGAGAGCAAAATGGAAGGGAGCCAAGGCATAGTAAGTGTGCTATTATTAAGGTCTTTTGTCTGCCCGATGTCTCTCTTCCCAGTGCTGCACCATGTTTATCAAAAGTAGGCAGTGTTGCTATTTTAGCTTGTTCGATCAGACTCGACTGGTGCGATGTTGTGACGTACATACGATTTACACATGCGGTTTCAAACCCAAGTCCCTTGCAGAGTCATTTCACACGGATCGAGGCGGTCAGTGAACCGTTTCCACTGCCACTAAAAGCCGATTGTTTGCAGGCTTAAACTGTTTTTTTTGTTTTTGTTTTTTTATGGGTCAGTGGGAAAGGGTACCTGTTACTTCTCCAAAAAAAAACTGAGTAACTCAAAGTAACTGCCATGTTCGGAGGTGGTGAAGCTGGCGGAAGGATCCTCTACAGACCCAAGGAAGGTGAGACAGGATTCTGAGCAGAGGTCTCACCTTCCCTCTGTTTCCCCGTTGTAGATTTATTTTTTAAACATGTCATACCCCTACAGAGATCCTGTCAGCCTAAAACCATCAAAATCTAGAGCAACTCATTGAAGAAATCCCTATAATATTACATCCACACTTAATTTACTTTTGGGATTAATAAAGCATTCTTGCATTGAATTGAATAAAAAGAAAAGCCCCTTGGCGGTTGCTCACCAAGCTGTGTCTTGGCTTCCGCCCAGGTCGGCTCTTTGCCAAGAAGGGTCATGACAGCGCGCATCACGGTCTCCACCAGTGCTGGAGGACTGCCGTAAGACTTTATTTCTCTCATGTCCGCCTTATTGAGAGACTCCAGAGCCTGAGAGTAAGGGGTGAAATAAAAAACGGCAAATGTGATGAAAGCTCGAGGATTCCAGCAGTCAGAAAGACAAGACAAACATCTACCTTTAGGGCCTCTTCGAGAGCAGGCATGGATTTGTCCAGCTCCCTCTGTGCATTTTCAGCCATGGCTTTGCACTGCAACTCCTCTGCTTGAATGTTCTTGCTATTCTCAAGCACCCTCTGAACAAAACAAAATCTTTGATTTCACCCATTTTTAAGTACTCATCAACACATCTCCATGTCATTTACCCTCTGCTGATCATCAGCCTCCATCTTTTGCTTGGCAATAATGGATAAGTACTGGTCTGACTCTTTCTCCAAGTCCACCACCTGCTTCTTTGCGCCCTCCAGCTCCAAAGTCATGGCCGTCACCTTCTGCTGAGTGTCACTGATTTTAAAAAGGCCCTTTTGCAGCTTGCTGAATTGCTCCCCCAACTCACAACGCTTTTCCTCCAATAGCCTGGAGAAAGAAAAGAAAAACATTCATGTCCCTCACAATCTATGTAGTGTAGGCAGAGGTTTGTGGTTGCTTTTTTTCTTCATTTTTAACATTAGTGTAAATTTAGTGAAGACAACACAGAATACTGATGGTTGCAATGTCAAACATGGGTTTGATGTAACAAATCAAAGGCAGATCGGTTTTATATTATCTAACACAATGGAAACTTTATTTTATGAGTGATTAAATATTTGTCTTCAAAAACTGAAAAATATTCAGATTTTTCAGACTGAAGGAATTCTGATCTCTATAGAAAGTTTAGCTGATACTTTCTCCTAATAATTTAGATAATTTTGTTGTTGAGCTTGTTGAATCTTGTTGTTTACTGTGGACATATGAGTGAGAATATGAGAAGCTGCGTACTCCTTATATCCAGAAAGAAGCTCCAGGTAGTCAGTTTGTGATACGTAATTATATTTCTTTAGCTCCACCTTCATCCTCTGGGAGAGCTGTACCACAGATTGGTGAGTGGTCACAAAGATATTGGCGACCTTCCCGTGGATCTGCAACATGAAACGTCACACATACAGCCTGACAGCAAATACATATTTGAGAAAAAGAACTTTGTGTTTTTTTGCTTGTTTATTGTTTACCCCCTCCAGAGAGCCCAGATCCAGTCCATTCAAGGACTTCTCAGCCACCTCCAGCAGGGCATCTTTGGGCCATTCAGAAAACCAATCAATGGTGGTGCAGTTAACTATCGCTGGGTACTGGAGGATGCGATTTCTGTTGGAAGACAGAAGACTGCCACTCTGGCTCTCTGAGCAAGACCCTTAACCCTGGGGTGCCCCACAATGGCGGCCAACTGCTCCCCAAGGGGATGGGTTGAATACAAAGGTAAATTTCTCCAATGTGAGATCAATAAAGTTCAATTATTAAAAGTATGAAATGAACTGCTAACATAGGAGCTCATACATTATATAAACACAAGCTACATGATTATTACTAAGATTTTTTTGCAGTTTTTTGGGGCTTTGACACATGAAAATTAATAAATACTGGGTAAAGCAGAGGGTTTCTGTCATACTATACCTGAAGGATTTTCCAATTGGGCTCATGCAGAAAACTATATGCAGGTTGTTCCTGACTCGATTGATCAGGTAACTGAACAATGAGTCAGGGGTCTCCTGTACCTCTTCTTTCCTCGCAAACCCTGATAAGGCTTTACACACCTACAAAAAACAGTGATGGTCAGTGATGAAGATCAAGTATATATTAAGTTTAGCAGACTGAACTTAAGACTTCAGGCAGGTGAAGCAGGAAACACAAACCTCTGCTAACTCTTTTTGAGTGTAAAGGTTTGGAACTTCTCCAGAGCTCAAGATGTTATTGATGTCCTCTAAGAAGGATTCATCTACAATCTGTGTGTCGTTGAAAAGAAAGACTGTGGGCTTGTTATCCACACCAGCTAAACGATAGAGCTTCTTGATGTCTAAAAAACAAACAAACACATAACTTATGAGAAAGACAATATCTTCTTATTTATTTTAATATTTTCAGTTATGTAAATATCTGGGTGTCTTTATGAGGGAAGATTTACAGGGCAGCATTAGACATGGGTCCTGATAAGAGGTTCAGGACACTGAGGGAGGGATTTGACTAAGGCCCAATTATTGTGTTTCCTCACTGGAAAGAACAGTGTCTGATTTATTCACCTTCTCTGAACTCCTGCTTATTGAACTGTTTGGTCAGTTCCACCTGGAAAATCTGGTATCCACAGATAAAGGCCGCCATCTTGGAGAGACTTTGTCTACCGGAGCATCCAATACCAACCAGGAGCATGTTTCCCCTCGGCTGACCGATCACACGTACAATGCGGATTACTGTGGTGAAAAAATATTCACATATTCAAAAAATTAAAACCATGGCTTTCAGATTATAACCTGTTATAATGCAGCTTTAATTTGATGGGGTGGTAGTTGTGGGAAATACTCCGAAACAACATAGAGACAAATATTTATGAGGACAAACATGGTAAAAATAATAAAAAAAAAACACACTCCTCTGGGAACCTTGGACACAGTATAAAGCAATGTAAAAATCATATTTTCAAAAGTATTATTCAGTATTTGGTAAATAATTCCTTCTCATCATTCTCTAGTGGTTCATAATTGGTTTTGGATTATGTTTTCCTCCTTAAGCTAACTCTTAAGATTACTGTAGACAAATGTTGCCTCTAGCTGAATTTTAGTGTCATGTCAGCATTTTCTGAATCTAAATAACTTGCACTGCTTTAATCTTTAACGTTTTAAAGTTAAACTGAATGATAACCTAGTTAATCTATCATGAGCTGTTTGCAGATTTACTGTGTTTGATGGCATCCGTGAAGAGCACGAGGTTCACAGGAACAACTCCAGGTCTCTTGTTGTAATCCTTTAGCTGCGTTTCCATGAACTTTTTCAAAGTCTTCTGGTCAACAATGTCTTCATAAACATGAGAGTCGCTCATAAAATCTCCTAAATTAACACATAGAGAGAAAAATATTAAACACTGAAAACATACATATATGAAATTTATTGGACTTGCAATAAAGTCATTACTATTAACACAGGGGGTTAGAAAGAGTGATGCAGATACCGAATATTGGTGGCTCTTCGTCTGGACAAATGCTACGTAGAGTGAGATCAAAGTGGGAGGCCAGTATCTCCTTCAGGAGATTGATGAAGCTATTTGTGTCACTTTGGTTTACGAGTCGATCTGAGAACACCCTGGAAACATAGGATGAATGAAAATAGCATAACAAACCTGTTAAAAAGATTGCACTAATGAGTGTTAAATCCAAACATTATCACTTTGATCTTTTTACTTAAAAGAAATTACTTAGGAGATATCGTGGTAAGACTAAATTATGTTATATTAATAAATGAACACCTGCTGCAATCTTTAACCACTAATTTAAGCTGCATCAAAGAGTTGTCTGCATTTCCCATCATGAACATAATCTAGGTCATGTGACATACTAGATTTACTAGAAACTATTTCTACTTAATTCTGACAGTTCATGTCCTAATTGTTTTCTTTAACCATCCCATGTGAGGTCATTCAGTTATGCAAGTTACCTTTCTAATGGGGAAAGGTAGAATAGATTTATGGATACATCTGGAAAAACCTTGCAAAACAAACTTAGCACTCTTGAGTTTCCTGAAAAAGACCATCTAAGCATCAGAGCAGGCTTTGTTGGAAGAAAGTTGTGAAGGACAAGCAATCTCCACACATCTGGGAATGTGTGCCTGAGAGACTGAATGTAGTGTAAAGAGTTTTGGTGTCCTTGGATCTGATGAAGGGCTATACAAGTACAGGCTTGGGTGCTGTATTAAGGGGAAAATGCTGATTAAGATTCTCAGTCATCCAGGTCATAGTCATTCTGTAAAAGTTCACAAATATCCACTGGACTTGGTTTCCAAGATTTAAAGACGTTTCGCCACCTCTCCAGGAAGCTTTCTGAATTCAAAAAGGGGGAGTTGAGAAAGAAAATTGAGAAAGAATTAGGGGGAAAAGTTAGGAAGATTCTAAGGGCCTTTGATTGAGGTGGGGCCCAAAAGAAGAAGAAAAGATATGTCCAAATAGATATTTCAAATATTTTTCAAATTTGTGTTCTCCCTCATTTTTCAGCAGTAAACAGTGAAACCAAACATGAATAAATTGACCATCCAAGTTTTTTTATCCGGCAATTTAAAGTTAATGTATATTTATCTTTTACATGTTGTGATAATTTTTCTTTGTAGCAATTTTACAATAAAAATTACATTGAAAATGTAAATGAAACTTTTCAGTGTATCTTGATAGCAGTTTTAAGGCTTGCATACATTTTCTTGGGGGGGACAGATATCGATGTCTTTCATTGGGCCCCAAATTCCTGACGGGGCCCCTGAGTGAAGGTCAATAACCATATACCATTTTGAAGAAAACTTGAGTAAAAAGTTGGAAAAAGGTTTTAAATCTTTCTAAATAATTTTGTAGTACCATTTGGGAGGTCCTATTTTGATGATTTTACTAATACTTTGTCCATTGTAGGAAGTGTACCCAGAGACAACACACAATAAGAACCTAGGATGATAAGATTAAATTTAATAATTCTGAGGCTCATTAAAGGAGGGGAAGGGATTTTTGCATAATTAGAAAATAGGCCTGTAGCTTTTGAGACTGCTAAAATATTAAATTTCCTACAAAGAAGTATCAAAGAAAACATTCACTCATTTATATTAGGACATCATCTTTCCCTCTTTGTTTAACTTTAAAAAATCTTGTCAAAGTTGTACTTTAGCAAATTGTGCTCAAATTGTGCTGAAATAGGACCTTAGTTTACCTGAAGCACTCATGGATCCATAGCCTCGTGAAGTCCTTCTTTGTATCGTGGAAGTGAGGGTGAGCTCGTAGCAGACCCTGAAAAACCTGAAGATGAAATCAGTCATTAAAGAGGTATTTTCAAAGGGATAGCCTGAACAACCTGCATGATGTACAGTCAATCTTTTAGTTTTTTTTTTTTTCCAGATTTATGATCCGGCCTATTCCGTGTGTACCTTGGAAATGTCTCTGAGGTTGAAGAGGTAGTGAATCTTGGCTGGAGTGGGAAGAAAGGCTGCTTTGACAGCATCATAGAGTTTCAAGGTGGCCTGAGTCACAGTCTCGGCTAAAGACCATACCCTGTCAAAGTTATGAAGCTTCTGGTTCATTATGGTGCTAAATATGCATTTGATCCGGGAGTCCTGCAGGCAGAGATGTCAAAAATAAATATGTCAAAGACAACAGAACATTTTTTTCAAGGACACCAGTTCCCATCTCCATACATTGACTTTTCAAATTGAAGAAAAAGTGTTTGTAGTTTTGTCACAATGGGTAGCAGCTTCAGAGCACAATTTCCTCGTAATTTTCTTTGGAAAAAAAAAAAAAAGCACCAATAATGAAAAACAAGTCCTTATATCTGGAGTGTAATGCTGAGCTGGATTCAACTGGTTAGCTTGAAGCAGTATTTTGATTCCAACAGTATAGTGCAAGGGTAGTGCAGGAGGTGTCATTTAGTATTCAATTGAAGCTCCCCAAGGTGACATTAAGATACTGATTGTACAGGTAATTTCTTAAATTCCTGCTCAATAATCTGTTCATGTCTAATAGAATAAAACATGGTCTCTTCAATATTTAATAGCTATCAGCATGGGGCTTTTTGATCAAACTAAAGAAGGTCTCTCTCTGCATGACCGGTGTTAGAGCCTGGTCCGCATTGCCGACAGTAAGTCAGACTCGTTTCCGGTGAAAGTTGAACTCCGCCAAGGTTGACCTTTGTCACTGATTCTGTTCATAACTTTTATGGACAGAATTTCTAGGCGCAGCCAAGGTGTTGAGGGGATCTGTTTTGTGGGCCTTAGGATTGCATATCTGTTATTCACAGATGATGTGGTTTTATTGGCTTCATCAGGGCGTGATCTACAGCTCCCAATGGAGCGGTTAGTAGCCGAGTGTGAAGCGGCCGGGATGAGAGTCAGTGCCTCCAAATCCGAGACCATGGTCTTCGAGCCGGAAAAGGGTAGAGTGCCTCCTCTGGGTTTGGGAGGATGTACTGCCACTAGTGGAGGAGTTTAAGTATCTTGGGGTCTTGTTCACGAATGAGGGAAAATGGAGCGGGAGATCAATAGGCGGATTGGTGCGGTGTCTGCTGTGATGCGTGCACTGTACCGTTCTGTTGTGGTGTGGAGAGAGCTTAGCCAAACAGCAAAGCTCTCGATTTACCAGTCGTTCTACGTTCCTACCCTCACATATGTTCATGAGCTTTGAGTCATGACCAAAAGAACAAGATCCCGGATACAAGCGGCTGAAATTAGTTTTCTACGTAGTGTGTCTGGGCTCTCCCTTAGAGATAAGGTTAGGAGCTCAGTCATCCGGGGAGGACTCAGAGTAAAGCCGCTCCACATCGAGAAGAGCCAGTTGAGGTGGCTCGGACATCTGATTAGGATGCTTACTGGACGTCTCCCTGGTGAGGTGTTCCAGGCAGGTCCCACCGGAGGAGGCCCAGAGGGAGACCCAAGACGCGCTGGGGGGACTATGTTTCTCGGCTGGCCTGGGAGCACCTTGGGTGTCCTCCGGAGGAGCTGACTGGGAGAGGGACGTCTGGGCCTCCCTGCTGAAGCTGCTACCCCCGCGACCCGCCCCCAGATAAGCGCAAGAAGACGGATGGATGGATGGATGGATAAAGAAAAATTATGATAAACCTCATAACTCTTAGCTGGAATATTGCTAAAGTTTATACTGTTGAGTATTAAAATTTGAAGAGAAAAAAAAGACAGGACTTACAGATGGAAAGGTCATATTGATGACATGGAAACTACTCTGAAATCGAGCAGAGATTTGAGTTCTTCCTACACCAGGAGGTCCCATGGTTGCCAGCAAGAATGTGTCCTGACAAAGATAAGCTAGTGTTTTACTGTCAGACATTAACACCGTCAACTGAATACTACAACAGTGTAATACCTTAAGCTTTAATATATGTATCTTACAACAGATATCTGTCTCCTCTATCATTACAACAATTCTCACCTTGATATAACGCCGTGTCTGCTTCTGGTGGTCGTACCAGAAACCATAGTCAATCCAAAACCGCAGCAGCTCCAGTGGCGGCTGAGAGCCAAACTGGTCGTGGGCCGGCATGTTCAGATCATCCAGAAAACACAGCATCTTCCTCCCAGCTCCTGGGAAAAACACGCCTCTGGTTCTCTGCTTTACTCGTCTTTCTATGATTTTCTGGATCTTGTTAGAAGTCATCTGGACACAAAAAAAAAAAACGTAAGATTACAAGTTTGGTTGATAGTTTCCTCATAAGTGGATCGTAAGTGAAACTTCTTCAAACTTGGAAACAAAGTCCAGTGGATTGTTTTTAAACTTTTTTGGAATGGCTCGTAAGTGGAGAACTAGAATCAATAAATCACACAAAAACGCTGATTTCTAGGCAGAAAAAAAAAATAAATAAATAAAGAGAGATGCAGGCAAGATAGGAGAATACATAAAAAAGTACATCCATTTATCTTCCACCCCTAATTTGTCAGGATGAAAGACAGGAGACATACTGGAGAGGCCTCCAGTCCATTACACGACAAGACAAAACATGGACATACAACCATGCAGATACACACACCCACAGTATGTCCGGTCATCCTTACAGGAACTTTGCAGTGACATCTTTCATTTTTATGACCTAAACCTTTAGAAACAAACACTTAATCCAAACTCAATTCAAACCTTAATCCGAAACCTAACCACCAAGGAATCTCAAATGCTACGTAGAATAAAATATACACAAAAAAGAATTTTATTAGTGATGGTTGCTTAAAAGAAAGTTTGTAAAATGGGTGAATACCAGTTGACTTCCAAGCACATTAATTATGGGTAAATCAATAAAAGGTGAAATCCAAGTATTTGTAGCATAAATATTGAACAGGTACATGAATACAAACATGTGGGTGTAACGCTTAAGTGCAAAATATCCTGAAAGTCTTGCATTAGACATGCAGCAGAGTACCGTAACATTTCCAAAAGCAAGGCATGTGGTAAACCATGAATTAGAATATTCATGTTCAATGTTTTTTTTTCATTAAAATCATACAATCGTAAACAAAAGTTTAAAATCCAACAAAATAACAGAGAGTAAAAAATGATGCTTCAAGGTGAGAGCTAAATGTGAAGAGCTAAACATAAAGCAATAAGGGTTAGATGGTAATATAGCAGAAAAACTGTAAGAGGCTTAAAAAGCCTTTATACTTGGGTGGAAGTGATCCTAAGCATACAGCTAAAGCTACAATGGAATAGTTTAGATCCAAGGATATCCATGTTAGAATGGACCAGTCAAAGTCAAGACATAAATCCAACTGAGAATCTGTGGTAAAAGGAGACAACTGGTATTTAAGATGTTCTTCCCTTAGCCTTAGGCATAGAACCAAAATATCTGCAGCTGTAAATGCAAGAGTGTAATGATGTGTGATGAGTTTAAATATACCTCATCAGTTTAGGCTTTCCCGCAGCTCTCCATTAGACCTGTCTAAAAATGACCAACGGAGGGAGCTTGATAGTATGTATTTTTACCGAAAATGTGGTGATGCTAAAATGGAGCACACCGATATCGATCAGGCATGATGAACGCAGATACACTTATGCACAAAAACATGTAGAGGTATAGCAAATATCCGTTATCATTCAGTTTTTAAGACTCTCAATCTGCAGGTGGATCACTGCACACACTTCAAATGGGAAGGTGTTAATTAGTCTTTCTTCAGTGGATCCTCTGATGGAAATATAGCATTTCTTATCAAGTATAACCCAAATTGTAATATGCATAACAATTTTTCAAAAAAGGTTTGTTTAATATAATTTTTTTAAATACCAACCTGAGCAGACATGTTGATAGTGACAGCAGTGCATTTTTTGTCTAACCCCTGTAGGACGTTCTGAGCAACAGAGGTTTTCCCAGTGCCCACAGGTCCAGTGAGTAACACTGGGTGCTGATTTAACACCAGAGCCTTAACCAGCAAGTTGTAGCGAACTGTGTCCACCGTCGGAACCATAATCTCATAAAATGGAGCGCTGAAAGAAGTGAAAGATGTATGGAAACGCTTAATAAATGCTCAATTAAAAGCAAAGGAACTCATTTAAGGGAATAAGGAGAAAAATTACTTACGAAGGGTCATAGTGCCAATTTTTTGGAAGCTGATTTTCAAAGGACACCCAGGATTTGTTCTTTGGGTCCACATAGTAATCATAAACTGTGTCCTAAAAGAATTCATGTTGAAAGTTCATTAAATATTCAGTAAAATGTAAGTCCTCTTTTAAAACTAGAGTTAAATGTGTTGGGACATGATTGTCACTATCTGGTCTTTACTAAGCTCTAAAAGAGGCTTTCTATGAGTTTCAGAGGCTAGAATTTTGTTGTAGAAATGATTGGAATTCTTAACCATACTTCCAAATAACATCACTTTTCTGCTTGGATGATCAAGTTTCAGCCATGAGTCAGCTGTTAGACTTAGACAGATTTATTTTCTCATTTTGTATACACGAGTGTATACAAACAGAAATGCTGGACAAATTGCCTCAGATATGGCTTTATAACACTCATTCAAAGAGGAACACATAGGGTCAGGTATTTTCCACAATCACGCTTAACTGTTGGTTTAAAGTGTTTTTGCTGATAATGCTGTTAGTCTTCCTAAAGACAGTGGTGTGCATCATTACCAAATATAAGTACTTTGGTTTTACTGGTCCAAAGAAGAATATTCACAATATCTCTGTGATTAATAAAATGACAGTTTAAGATGTAGTCCTGTCTGATCTTTCAGAATTAGACATTATAATTAGTGTTGCGCCGATGCCATTTTTTTGGCCCCAGATACCGGTACCAGATACCTGGCTGTGCAGTATTGGCCGATACCATACCGACACCATCTGTTAGAAATTGATGTGTGTGTGTATATATGAAGAACTGCATACTATTTGGATGTAAAATAATTGCCATCATGGCTTTGTCAAGCTACTGCCTACCTTTGTGAAGCAGGAAAAAGACTAATACAAAGTGAATCCAGTAGGACTTTTTATTGCCTACCTGGAATGGGTAACAATAGTTGAAAAAACTTTTGGCTCTCAAAATTGTATCGGTGCCCTATTTGTCGGTACTCGCTGATACCGATACCACAGTTTTAGTGCTGGATTGGAGCCCTGTCCGATACTGGTATCGTTGCAACATTAATTATAATTAAAAAGATTTTATTCCGGGAAGAATTCTTGGAGGATGCACACAATCTGTATGTGTACACCCTGATGAAATCGTATAAAACCAAGAAGGAAACAAGTCAAATGTTTGGGAATTAAACTCTACTCTGCAGAGGACCTTGGCAGGGAAAGTGGAGTTTATAACCCGCAATTTGTAGTCCATCTTCTTCAGTCCATCTTCATCTACAGAGGCACAGATTGACCAGATGAGGCTAAAAGTGAACCACAGCTCCACCACCATTCCCAAGCTCTCGGTGTCTGAAGTATTCACCTAGAAAATAAAAGCATTGCATAACACTTCTCACTTTACAAAATCTAGAATAAGATTTGCAAAACTAAAGAAGAGAAGTACCCCGTTGCTGGGTGTAGCGAGGGAGTCATAGAGGCGGCAGAGAGACATGACCCCATTGAGTTCAGTAATAGGGATCAACTCCCTACAATTGGTCTTCTTGAAGTCCAAAATGGTCTCCAAATATTTGTCAATTGCTTCTTTCAAATGCTCTATTTCAACCTAAAGAAATAATAAAAAAAAAATGAGAAGACAGAACAGGGATTAATAACTGCACAGATTCTTAAAGTCTTGTAATAGATGTTAAGGAGAAATTAAATTTCTTTGAGTAAGTAATAAGGACTTTGGGTCGCTTTTCCAGCCAGGACTGTAAATATGGCTTCCATCCAAGATCATCATAGTCGTTGTAGACTATTCCACAACGGGACACTGTAGCTGGAGAGGCCGTCGCCAGGTTCTCCACTTCAAACAGAAGAGACACCTTGAACAAAAGAAATGCAAAAAAACGTGCATGTGATTTCCTTCATAGTAACATTTTGTACAATAATGGACAATATGGACTGTATGAACATAAAGTTACAAGGTAATGACAATAAAACCTAAAAGGCAAGAAATATATTTTATTAATAAAATTAAAAAATGCATAAAAAAACAATAATACAAGTAATGATTACTATGATTAGTAAAAAAATATATTGGAATGTAATTTAACTCGCTATGTATTTTCTGTGTGGGACTTCAGTTCATTTGTTTTCTAGAGCAGTATAATTTTGTCCCTATTATAGTTCAAATTCCCCATATTTGAACTATTACAAGTGTTCTCACCTCATCAGCCAATAAGATTCTCTCTCCGTTGATGAGAGTGAGAACCTTGTTGTCATCCATGACAGAGTTCAAGCTTTCAACCCACAGAGTGTCCACAGGCCCATCCAGCACAATCCACTTCTCATCTGGTGTATCCTCTGAAAATGAAAAATGCAGAGTAGCAGATAGAAAAAGTTAGGGTAAGTCAAAGAGACAGTGTGATTGGTAAAGAAAAAACTTTTAAAGATGTACATCAAGTTTAGGGAACATCATCGTAAAACTGCATTATGAGGCAAAGTGGGCTTAATGGGAGATGACCAAGTAGCACACCATTATTAAAAACAAATAAAAAGAGCCAGATTGATCACCTTGAGCCTCGGTACATTATGCTGTGCCGGAACCACATTGTAAACAAAACTATACCTCAGAGGCATTAAGAAGTTTAAAGGTGTGTCGCTACGCATTTAGAGAAAACAAATGCTGTTAACTTCACCAGCAACATCTGGAGCTCAGACCATCTGTGTACTCTAAACTTTACACAGCTAGAAAACTGATGTTTTTTTTTTCTTTCTCCATCCTCAGCTATTCACAGGATATTGCAGCACTAGGCCGGCTATTACAAAAAAAAAAAAAAAAAAACTGTAGTTACCTTTAAATGTTGTTTTGCACTTTAACATTTGTTGTTTTATTGGATTTTGTTTTTTTTTGGTTCGTTCCGGGACTTAAAATTTATAGATCAATATTTTATATATATCTTATGTATAAGTTTATAGTTGCTGTTAGCTGTCAGCTATAAATGGGCCTGCTTTCTCATTGACAATTGCTCTCAAAATAATATCCAAAATGCTAAAGGCTATCCGGAAACGGCCCAGTTCGAAGTTCTTTCCTACCCATGATTGCATCTTTACTGTTGACACCAGAAAAGGTAAAAGAAGAGGAGCTAGAAACTCTATTGCATATATTCAGATTAAGGTCACAAATATCATCGAATCTAAAGGGCTACATGTTTTCTCTAAGAAAGCTCCAAAGCCGTGATATACACCTGTTGGGTGCTGGAGCCTGTTTTCCCCAGTAGGTCAAGCCATTATGTTGCGGTCTGTTTAGAGGGCGGTTTGTGCGCATCTGTGTATAATCGGCTTAATCATCGGCAGTATAAGAGGAGCGGTTGGCCAGGCTTCCAGCGCTTAAAGGTTAATAACTAACGGTACTCTAAGCTCCCCTCCGAGCTAAATCCTCTGAGATTCTAAAATACCTGAACCTGTCTCTGTATGTTTTTTGGTGGCTGTGTTTCCGAGGAAAGCTTCCCCTGAGGAACCCACTTCCAGATCCTAACTCTAACGTAACCTTCGCTGAAGAAACTCCAGGAAATCCTCCCATATCTGGCAAAGCACTGCTCCTCTCTCTGCAGACAAGTCCTAAAGACCTGCCCGCCCTCCTACGACACACACACACCAGCTACCACAGAAAAATCCTCCAGCCTTCAAACCTCAGATCTGATTCTTATCCACCTGTCAGCTCTCCCGGCTCCAGTTCCCCAACCCCAGTTCTCCCTGGCAGAAGCAGCCCACCTATCCAGTAAGCTTGTCTCTGAATTAAGTTTCCTGTCTAAGTCAAACCTTCCACTAACCTCTCCCCTTCTCTGCATTCAGTACAAAGATGATCCTGCTCCAGTGGCATCCCCATGACATTATTCATACTTCTTTGATTCTTTTTATCGTTTAAAGGGGAAAAAACCTTTGATCTGATTTATATCTTTTCCTTGTGTGTTTTCTGCATGTAGGTCAAGCGTTTAGCTTCAAACATTACAATACCAAGTTATGGAGGTCTAATTGGGCCAGCTGTACAGAAATCTCATTTGATCATTTGACCTGCAATTATTAACTGTGACATGAACGTTTGCACATCTGGTTCTTCCATTAGTTATCATTTCTGTAGGAAAGTCTCTTCTATTAAAAGAATTCCACATATTGCATTGATCCAGTTCAGCTGGAGTTCACAGTTTAGTGGCGGTTGATTTATTATGCATTCTCATCAAAGTGTGTCGTGTGGCATATGACAGATGTACCTGCACATGCAGATCTCATGAGGGAGGACAGCACTCCGTCAATCCACCGGTTTGTAGATAGGTGATAATGTCCGTACAACTCTCCAAGACTCATTGACTTTGGATTTAGAGGAAACTCCTGTGGAGAATTGGGAAAAAAGCAACAAATGTTTAACTATCCTAACTTGCGAACTGCACACATGGACTTGTTTTGTGTCCAAGAAAAAGAGAACAAATATACAGCCGCAGGTGTAGTAATTTCATGCCATTTTCATACTATTCTTCTCATTCCATGATGAAAGCTTTTCTTTATTTTTTGCTGCAAATTGGATTTGCTGGGAAAATGTTCTATATAATTTAGCTTTCTGTATAATATAAGCCACTTTATATTTTAAAACATCCACACTATTATAAAGGCCTTTAAATGTGTTTCAATATATATATATATATAAAAAGATTAAGTTAACTGGGATTTTATTCTTTTTAGTGCAGAGATTTTTATCCAGACCACATCAGAACACTCTAAAGGAGAAAAGCCTTTAAGGAGGCAGCTGGGGAGTACATACTGTAGGGAGATGGTAAAGACTTTGTTTAATGATTCACTAAACTATAAAACATGTATTTCTGGGCAGTTTTTAGCACTCAAAGGTATACTGGAGGAGATTCGCCAATTTTTGAAAAGACCAGCCCTCTCGACTTAAATAAAAAATGCACCTGCACAACCCTGTACCTGTTCCTGTGAGGGAATGGCTAAAAACGTGTGCGAGAGCAGGCACAAGCTCATTTCTCCTCGTGCACATTCTTTTTACAAGTTTCTGTTTGCCTCGCTCATGCAATGCAATACTAGCGAGGCAAAACAGCAACAGCAATGAGAGACCTCTGAGGGAAGTAAAGCAAAAATCGTAGGAGTTGAAAAATCTGAAGTTTTGTGTCTTATCAATTTGAGACAACCAATGGGCGACTAGATGTGGTCGTGACGTAGGGTGAAGAAACGCAGTGGAAGTGAAGCCTCTCCCGGTTCTAGTGCTCTCTTTACTGAGGTTCTTGCTCAGATTTCCTCCTGCTCCTTTCTTAGCTCTGGAACACTGTCCCATCTTGCGTCTGCTGTGCAGGTTATCCATTCCCAAAGCAAATAGTTGCGTGTCCCCAACAACAGAAGCTCAGCATAAAGTAGCAGTGATCAAACTAAAGCTTCTGTTCTCCCCTATGGGAGTATCTCTGGAGTATCTGGTGGACTCAAATAAGGCATTGGCTTTGTTTTGCTTTCCAGAGTAAATAAAGCACTACGACTTGCTCCATATAATCAAGGTCCACCATGTTGACGTGAAACTGACAACCAGCAGATTCAAAGTTTTTGTTGAGCCTTTTACCCACTATGCAAATACCTATCACTTGCCAGGCGAAAGAACCTAAAAAGTGTTATTTTTTCCCGCTGATTTTGCATTTGGTTTGAACACATACTTAGTGTAACCTTTGTGAAATGGACGTCACATGTTTCTACTTGAGACTCTTCTCTTTTTTCCTTTAAACGGTCATGCTAGAGTACTAAAATGTGCCTTGCCTTCTTCTATGCACTGTTATAAGATGAAATCTGTGAGAGGATCTTATTCATAAACTGCTTAGGAAAGGCTGCTTTATATTAAATTTCCCAAGTAACAATTCTTCTACAAGAGAACTAGCCTATAATGTACCTCAAACAAAAATATGGACAAAAAAATGACTTTAAGATAAATGCCAAACAATCTTGTAATTATAGGCCTGAAATGCTCACTGAGCCTTACCTGAACCTGCTTAAAGTCAGGCTCTCCCTTCTGGTTAAGAGCATTCAGGGCCTGCTGCAGGATCCTCCAGGTAACAGTCTTTGCACTGCATGTCTTCCCAACAAGCATGGAGGAGTGTCGAGAGTTTTTGGTCTCATAAAGTTGTATAGCCTTGGTTACTGTAAAAGAGTTGACCTGGAAACCACTCTGCCGAAGCTCCTTCTCAATAGCATCCTTCAGCTGCAGTTAAAGAACATGAGACATCATTCAAGATTTGGAGGTGCTAGGTCTGTTTTAGAGATCCTGTTCTTAATCAGAATATAGATTGCGTGGCTGTCAGTACGCCAACAACATGCAAAAGCGCAAATGTATGTTTACCAA
>NW_015150607.1:724744-730847 GCF_000732505.1 Cyprinodon variegatus
CACTTCATAATTAAAGATTACTACATTCACTATTTATTTAGAGTCAATTGAATACTTTAGATGCAGCATTTAAATATAGGAAAAGATAGGAATTGATAGACATATAAAGAGTCACCTATTATAAAGGTCTGTGATTCTTTTATATCTATGTGTATTTTATAATATTTTTTCAAAGCTGTTAAAGGTGGTTAGCAACAGCTTGGCAAATGAATCAGTTAGAGACTTACTTTCTCATCCTCCATCCAGGGGTATAGGCGTCGTTTCTTTCCGGCGTAGTGAATCAATGAGGTGAGAGCGCAAAGACCAAAATTATAATGATCCTGCATGGACAGCTGCTGCTCTGCCAGGGAGTACAGAGTGACTACCTTCTTAGCCAAGAGCTAAAAATCAAACACAGGATTAAATAATAAAGAAACTGAAAAGCATTTTCTTTGCTATGCAAAGGCAGATAATTGACAGATGCAATTTTAAATTTTTTCATAGTTGAATTTATCTTTATATCTATTTTATTAACTACAGAAGGTGCCATCTAATTTTTTTCTTAAGCAGCGATAGAGAAGACATAAGGCAGAGTAGACATGGAAATCACAAATAATATAAAGCTAGGAAAAGTGTGATACTTTTCTTTAAAACAAAAATGATCCAAAATGCTAAAGCCTGGAGCTGAGGTTTACCTAGCAGCCAGAAACACGTGGCAGAGTTTATACAGCATGTAGCTACTGTAAAGAGTTCAAACTGCTCCCACCTGCTAAATGTAGCACTGTGAGAACATTAGTGCTATTAAGTTTGTGATTGGGATGGCATGACGGCACAGATTGCGTAAAGCAGTGCAAAAATGTAACCAAAACACACTCCTCCCATTTTCTTAAACATCAGAGAGGTACAGTACCGTGCAGTGGTGGAAACCTTCCGTTAACAGCAGAATTTGAGTAATCATAGCAGAGTCTGGCACCACCATGGATACTGGTCTGAACATGGACTTGAGGTTGTCAGGGAGCTCAGTGCAACCAGCATACCCTAATGACAATGTGTTTTACATTTCCTTATAGAAGGACATTTCTCAAACATGTCAAATCCACACTACTCCTTTACAAAGTTTTGTAGACCTACCAGGACTCATAGTGATGAAAATGCCACATGATGGAACCAGTCGGATCTCCTGCCCTTCAAATTGGAACATAGACTTTACTGCTGAGAGTGCAGTGAGGAGGAAATGGATCTGCTGAGCCACCACTGAAAGCACTTCCATGTTGATGTGGTTGAACTCATCGAAGCATCCCCACGCTCCTGTCTGCTCACAGCAAAGAGAGTTGAATTCACATAGTTTAGATATAAAATTGCAAACCTGCTCCAAATTTTCCTGACCTGAGCGAGCCCGGAGAACAAGCGCCCCATTGATTTGTAACCAAGTCCTTCAGAGCAGTTCACAACAACAAAATGCATGCCCAGAGATTTGCTCAAGTCTTTCACAGTCTCCGTCTTCCCTGTGCCGGCTGGGCCTTTAATTGTACCCCCCCGGTGGAGATGGAGAGCCGTGGTCAGTGTCATGTAACACCTGGACATGATCAAACAATAATGTTCACAATCCAAGACATAAATCAGCTTTACAGTTTAGGTGAACACTGACCCCTCCACTTCATAGGTCAGTATTGGTAGCCCTTCGTATGACTGAGCACCCATGAAGTAGCTCTACGCATTAAAAACATTGGTGAACCTGGCTCTAACGTTATACATTAATTTGCAATTTAAGGCATTAAAGCAACTGTAATTCTGCCTAAACCAGTCTTATATTATTTGTCAAATTATGCTGTATATGTAAAATTCTTAATGGTTACCTGTCAGTGAGTGGAGTGTTGACCAGCCGGCCAGAGTTCCCCAGGAACTCACAGCCATATTTAAACTGTGAATTGGTCTGTCGGATGATGCAATTCTGTAAAGACATACATTAAATTGAAAACTCTCAAGCATTACATGTTCAACAGATGCAGACTCGTAATTCGGGCCCCTTGCGTAGTCTCTTCCAAAATTTATAAATGAATCTTTGAAGTAAAATAATGTTACATATTTAGTTTGGTTTATCACTTCATAATTAAAGATTACTACATTCACTATTTATTTAGAGTCAATTGAATACTTTAGATGCAGCATTTAAATATAGGAAAAGATAGGAATTGCAGTTGGACACTTTAATTGCTGATTTGTTATGGGTGGTCATTCTGTTTTGATTTTTTGGTTTGGGTGTAAAGAAATTCCCAATCATGCTGTGCTGACTTTTTTTTAAATATGTTTTTACTTTTTCTATCGTCATGTTTCTCAGCTAAAATTTGAAAATATCCAAACCTGAACACAAAGGAAAATATTTGTATTAAATTTGTTAAAACCCACCTCTCTTCTTTGGCTTTTGTCACCATGTAGAGTGTTGATTTTATGTATACACATGCATATTTTTTATCCTGTGCGGGCAGTGCTTTTATTTAATTTTATTTTACTTTATTTATTTTATCTTTTTGTGCAGCACTTTGGAAACCCTGTGTTTATTGAAATCATGCTACCGGTATATAAATAAAGTGGATTGGATTGGATAAGTAATTATGTATGCCATTTAAAAATGAGTGCCTTAGTCATAAAGCAAAGCAGGAAAAGCATTAAACATTTTTTTTTATAAATAAGAGCATTAAGAAAAAAGTAAAAATGAAGCTTTAGAGAAACTGCCCACTGTCATGTCTTATCTCACCTTGTCTCTATCCAAATAGTATCGCAACTGGCAGAGCCACTCAAATGCATTGGCATCCTTACAGCCAGTCTTGATCAGCTTATCAATGATATCCCGAGCATGAACCTTCACTGTGATGAGCGCCACCACCTTCAGACGCATGGTGTTGGACAGGTCCGAATGAATCATCTCTGAATAGCATTTGAGCGTTGAGATCTAAGGAAGATGACAGATTTCATTATCCAAAAAAAGCATTCATATCAAAGTATATAGACATGTGAAATTTGGCCAAAGACAAAACCTGTTTCTCCATTAGTGACTTCAGGGAGGGATTTTTAGCTCCATTGCTGAGAGAATTGTTGACATCAGATGTCCACTCAATCTGACTTCCTGTAATTAGCACCTACAAAAGCATAGGATTTTCTTGCTTGATAAGAGTCTCTAAAATCGTGCAGTAAATTAGAATGGATGCAGAATGACAGGCTGAAAAAAGTTAAATTTAATTTTACCTGTCCAATAAAATTTTTATCTAATTCTTCTCTTGCTCCTTTCACCCTTTTTTGGCCAACATGGGTACGCAGAGCATGGCTTACAGTAGTCTTCATGTGGTTTTCAATATCACACAGCCAACTCTAAAGTTAAAAAAATCATTAATTCATAATTTTTATTCTAAATTAGTCTTAAGTATCACCAGAAGAAGACCAAAACAATTTATTCTAATTGAAACTAATAGTGTTTACCTCCACTGATTTGGTTAGATCCACTGGTTTGTCAAATAAAAGTACCTCCCCATCATCTGAATAAATCCCGATGGCTTTTTGCATTTTAGTTTTCTATAAAACACAAAATAGGAACATTAAGAGTTCTTATTTGACATACAATTTAAGTTGCTATGTATGGCACCCTCTCATGTTACAAGAACAAAAGCATTAGGCGCTAGTAGCAATGCACCAGAGTGCTTCTAATAGTAGGGGTCCTTACCAACCCCCCATGTAAGTAGGGACATATGCCTCTGCCCTTACCATTTATTTAGAAGATTAAACAATTGCAGTATTCTGATTGATTAGGCTGTAAATGACAATAGTTTGTGTCAATGTAAATCAATTTTCATGGCAGAGTCGATTAATCTCATGAATTAAAAGACTGAATAATATTTTTAACAAATAAACAAATTATAATTTTGCTCAATGGATTGATGGATGAAAAGGTAAGAATTATAAAGGTTATCTATCTACCTAACCATAAATACAACTACATCTAGGCTATGTATAGTGTAGGTATTTTGTGAGCAGCTTAACCCTCAAATTTCACTTTCAATGGAAGACAACATCAAAATTGGAAGAGTCTAGATTAATCTCCCATATCTTATCCCAGCATATGCAATTACTTTAATGAAATAACTTTGCTACCTCATCAAACCAGAGGCCCTTGGTGTTGCAGAAACACTTCTTCACATAGGGCTGCATGGATTCAGGGTTCCCAGAGTGTCCCAGGATGTCAAGAACATTGTCATTTGACAGAAAATAAAACCTTGGGAAACTCTGTCTCTTGGACACCAGATATGTGTCGAAGGACTTCAGAATTTCTTCTAGCTGTGGGTTGATGTTCGACAGTTTCTCTAGCAAGCCTGAAACAAAAAATGGAGGCTAATGAATAAATCATTTTATATTGGAAACTTCTATTCAATGCAGACATGTATATTTGGGATGTATCAAATTTCCGATTCACATATTTGAAATGCTAAGCATTTAAAGATAGATAGGAAGAAATGGTTAAATAAAAATAACTGCCTGACATCACTTTAGGTCCATTGCATCCATTTGCCAAATGCAAAAATCATAAGACTATGAAAAATTTTCTTGAGATACCCATCAAAAACCTTATTGACATGACATCACCAACTAGGCTTTTCTTAGTAGTTAAAAAGCAGAATAATCTCACCATTTATAAATTGTAGATACAAAAACAAGACCACAGGTTCTTCTACAAAATTCAGATAAATGGCTGTTATTAGTGCTTATCAGGCCAAAAGAATGGCTTCAGATTGTGCCACTTGGCTCATTAGGTTGTTATCATCCAGTGAATCCTTATCCTAACCCTAAAATACTTCATTGTGCCCTGCAGAATTAAGGAATCTATTTTTGTGTAATCTGAAAATAATTTCAGTAGTTATTCATGTACTGTAAATATAACTAAATAAAAAGAAAATGATCATCATCTCGCTCATATAAAAAAAAAAAAAAACAAGTAATCTCATGCCATGTCAACTGACTTGTAGAATCCTCTCACTATAAATATTTAATTCTCTGTGAAAAAGTGTCAATCATTGTTAAATAAGATCCTCATCCAACGGATATGTAATCCTAAAGGACCCTAGTGAATGATGTGTGTGTATATTTATATAAATTGATGAAATCATAGTTTTTTTCAAAGAAAAGAAGAGACAAAGGGCACTTCGAATTTATTGAACAAAACCTGCTATCGACCAGGCTTGCTCTGGGGAGAGTGTGCGGAGTGTTGGCCTAGTGGATAGAGCATTGCGCTTCTGTGCTGAGCAAGTGCCCGGTTCAATCCTCACAGCCTGCGCTCTGGGTCCTTGAGCAACACCCTTAGCATCACACTGCTCGCCGGGCACTGCAAAATGGCAGCCCACTGCTCCACAAGGGGATGGGTTAAAAACAGAGGTATTTCTCCATTGTGATATCAATAAAGTTCAATTATTACTATTATTATATTACTCTCATTGTGAAATGGAAAAGTCAGAGTTTCCCTGTTTTCATGTTTAGAAAACTTATGTTTTCCAAAAAAACTGCTTCATTAAACACCCTGATCCTGTTTGGAGTGTGATCCTGGGTTTAGATTGCATCTAATCATTCTGCTGAGAATGGAGTGCATTGTAGATTTGCAGTGAACAATTGTAGCGTTTTACATGGCTTTGTCTGCCTGAAGTGGTGTTTAAATTTGGCTTGAATGCTTTCAGGCTTACAACTAACGGATAAAATTAATGGGACATCCTTTATTTCTGTAACAATAAATATTGTTAATTAAGTTTATTCCTCTTGTTTTTTTATTACCTTTCAGCTTGACGGAATCATAACAAAAAAAAAAAATTGTGGACTTTTAAAAGAAACACGAAGACAGCGGTGGTACCTGGATGGCGTGTTCCCTCCAAGGCATTGTTGTTCTTGTAGAGACCGGCCATTATAGTTTTCCAGTTTTCACTGAGGTCTACAAACTCCTTGCATTTGTTAGAAAGCTTATTTATAATGGCCAGTCTATTCTGTTTGGAGGAAAAAAAAAATGTAAGAGAATATATACACACACACATACATATATATATATATATATATATATATATATATACACTATATTGCCAAAAGTATTTGCTCA
>NW_015150607.1:733074-749773 GCF_000732505.1 Cyprinodon variegatus
CGCGCAAAATTCCAGTTTGCGAGCGCAAATTACTGCACGCAAAATTGGATCTTGATAAATCCGGCCCCTACAGTATATTAATCTCAGTGCTCCCCACCACTAGCTGGAACTGTAGAAGCCTCTTGGATAAGAGGTGATAAGTCTTCTAGAAAAATTCACATCCATTTGCCTAAACTGAACTTTTCAAGTCTAGATTTGTTAAACCAATGAATACCTAGTGAGTAATGTAAGTTCTTTACCTCCAAGTAAATCCAGTTTCGTTGCACTGCAAGGATCATCTCAACGACTTCCAGTAGGTGAGACAGTCGCTGTTCCCATTGGTCCACCTCAGCCTCAAATGCTTCAACATAGCAGGATGCCCTCATTTTGGACAAAATGACCTGGGTATCATCGACTGCCTGGAAAATGTTTTCAGTTCCCCTGGAGACAAAAGGATGAGAAAACGAATAGAATGGCAATGTTTACCTTTGGATATCAGTCAGTGTTGGAACACAAAAAAGCATGATGGCCATCTGTATCAACGGCTCTGTTACACAGGACACATTTCTGTCTTGATGTGCCAATAAAGTAAAATCATATAGTTTTTCTGTTGCATAAATAAAACTAGTCCGCAGTCTTTTTTATACAGTTGTCTGGGTTTAAATAATTGAACAACCTGTAAAAGGCCAGGGGTCTCATAGAACAATACGTAGGATCCTAGAGATAGAACTAGGGGGTGACAATGGCCATAGCCACCTTCTGTGGCCACCCCTAACTGGGTATAGTCTACTTTTTCTAGATCTTAATTAACATGGTTGCACTTCAATAAATACATTCTCAGAAAGTAAATAGTTTTATACATTAAAAAAATATAAAGCTGACTAATAGCTTCTCCAATATTAAACTGGTACATTATTTTTATAGGTTTGTGACACCATATTAGAGCATGCAAAACACAGATTTGCCTTCACAAAGCCTCAGAAGGGCAAAATTTGTGTACAAAAAAGAAAACCTGTATATTAAATTATGTTTCTGTTTTTATAAATTGTTTTTTATAATGTTTTTAGTTGTTGGCCTTCATATAAATATACTGGTGTGATAAATTAGTATGTTTGATTGGTTTTTAGTATACGTCTAATTTGAATTCATAGCCCCACGGAGAAAACGCCACCAGATGATTGATAGGTATTTTGTTCAGTTCAACTTCTATATGTTCTATAGAACATATTATATATCTCCCAACAAGAGAGATATATAATTATATCTCCCAACAAGAGATTTTGTAAATTGTATGTTGTAAATAAAGCATAAAAGACCCAACTGAGAGTTAGCTGCAACTGCACCTGAAAAATAACCTGAGAAAAGACAACATACACATAAAAAGAAATAAAAGGCCACTGGCCATAACAGTCCAGCATTACTGTTGCCTGTAAAATATAAAAACTACTTTGATATTTGTGTTGATTAACTCACTTTGTCCACAGATATGATGTATTTTTTAAGTTTATCTTTCACTCATTAAGTCTTTTTTCCACCAATCAGAAACATACTATAATGACCCTGAAACTGGACATGCTCAGTTGGACATTCCCCCCTCACCATCAGGACAGAGGACAAATTAAAGAGCGTGATCTACATTTATTCCAAACAATGTTTTTTTCAGGTGTTAAAGTATTTATCAAATGTGGTGTATTTTTGGGATATATTGTTGTGAATGTCTTTATCAGTTAATTACAAATTATTTAAATGGAATTATTGTTTCGTTTACTTCAGAGTTACATGTCTTTGTCCAGCTACAGCACATTGTTCAGATCTTAGATGATTACGATTTATATTTTCATTAAAGAAATATACATAGAAAAGTCTAAAAAATATTTAAGAATTGTGTTCCCCTAAAAACTCATTTTTTTGGTTCTCTTTTCCATTTTAAAACTGGCTTTTAGGATATGGCAAATATCTTAATATGTTGTTTTTGCCATGTTAATTTGGGATGAAACATAAAAGTAATGTTTGAAAAAAATGTCAAAATGTGCACTTTTCAGAGCAAAAAACAACAACTAGTTATTTGGTGATTAGGTTTTCTTGACTTCTTTTTAAGAAGGAGGAAGATTTTTTGTTGTACAGTGTCCTGTCAGGCGATGTGGCAATAAGAATAACTTTTTTGATGCCAAAAAGAGCCCAACAGATTTTACTTTCACAAGTGGAGCAGTATGGCTACTCCCATAGTGTTCCGCTTGATTTATGTATATAAATTGCTTTATTATAAATATGCAGGGAGTTTTAAAGATTATATGGACACTGCGATCTAAGTAGAACAGGAAAGGAAAAACAGAAAAAAAGGAGAAAAGATGAAAGAAAGAGGAGATAAAAGGGAGATAACGATAAAACATTTTCATTCTGCTTCATCACCTGCAAAGAGATGTAAAAAGGAGAACACAACCAACAGGCATACAATAACACATGCAATAAAGTAACACCTAGGTACAATCGCTGGAATATAAGTAGTATTATTTAATCTGATATGTATGCACCTGTAGTAGTTTGTGAAAGCGCACTTGTGCATGTACAGTTTATCCAGTGATTAGGTGATTAGGTTTTCTAATGGTCTTTCTGCATGGATTTTGCGTGTTCTCCCTGAGCATGCGTGGGTTTTCTCTGGGTCTTCCCACAGTCCAAAAACATGACTGTTAGGTTAATTGGCTTCTCTAAATTCTCCTTAGGTGTGAGTGTGTGTGTGAATGGTTGTTTGTCCTGTTTGTCTATGTGTTGCCCTGTGATGGACTGTCGACCTGTTCAGGGTGTACCCTCTCGCCCGTAGAAACCTAGACATAGGCACCATCACCCCTCGCGACCCCACTTGAGATTAAGCGTGTCAGAAGAAATTTTCAGAATAATAAGCTCATCTTTTTATGACATTTTATGAGTATTAAAAAAAGTCCCATGTAATCATAAAAAAGTACAATTAACAGCATGGGCGATCCTAGACTCTTCCCAGCCCCTCTTATGGCTCTTCCTGTACTGAAGACATAATACAAAATAAAATTATGATAAATAAATTATATATACTGAAATAGATACTGATCCCTTGTACCAATTAGGTTTTTATTTTGAGAGTTTTATTGTGTATTTAAATTCATTTGTTGCACTCTTAGCCTCAGGTTTTTGGAGCTGCAGTTGCTCTTTATTGTTTTTTTGTTTTATTTGTAAGGAGTGATGAGGAAATGCGTTCATAAACCTTTTCTTAGATCTTTAAAGACAGAAAAATCTGATCTGCCGACTACAGATTCTACACAGACACTGAGGTCTCATAAAGTACCTTTATCAAAAGTACTGAGCCATGTTAAACTGAGAACTCAGGAGATGGAAGTGAAACTTTAACAATGTTTTACTCTGTGATTTTTTTTTTAAAAAGTTGATGAATACATAATAGTTAAGAGTCCTACCATCAGCTTTAGATTAAAACAGCCTCACCTCAGGAAAAAATGTCCCTTCTTTTCGTGTGGCACAATGTCGAGTAATATTTTGTCCCATGTGTTCTCGACACTTTCCAAACCCTGTAGTGACAAAGAATGTTTGTAATACAAATAAATAGAAAACAAAGATGGTAGAAAAAAGTAGTTATTTGCAGTCATGTAATTGTAAATATTTATGAATGAGAAACCCCTTAGAATTACTTTAATTGTGCAATAAAATCATACATTAATTTCTGTAGTTCTAAATCATCAAATGAATTCCCCATTGGGGCTATCCTTCACTCAAATCTCCTTAAACTAAGCCACAATTTATGAATAACAATTACCAATTGAGTTCACAAGTCTAAAGCTAATTGCATTGGATGTGAATAAACTAATAACTGCACGCTTCAATGTGCACACGGCTGTAAAGCTGTAGTGACAAAGTCTGACGGTTAGAGTCAGTGGTCCTTCAAGGATTAAAATAGACATGGTTGAGTTGCACAAGCTGTTAGATGTAAAGCCAGAAAAGACAAGGGTTCATTCATGTTTTTCCCAACATTTTCCTTCCAAAATAAACAAGGACTAAGCGAAAACCTAAAACTGAATCCCAACCTGTTCTATGGAAAGCTCCTTGCTGGCAGCTCCAGAGATCTTGCTGATTATCCCAGCATAAAGATCCAGTTTAAGAGACAAGATCCTCTCCAGAGTGAAGTCAGCGCTGGTGGGGTCAAATGTGCACTTAAGGTTCTTACAGATTTGCCTCCAATGTCTGAAACAAAGACAAAAAAGCATTAAATTCTAGGCCAATAAAAAGCAAATCTGTCTACAGTACATATATTTTCTGCTGATAGAAAAAATAATTTTTTCTTTGTGTAACTGGCAAATGATTTAACACACATATGACTCTTCATGTTGTATAACAATACAATAAATTAAATGTCTTCTTTTATAAGGAAGGGTATGCTTGACAAATGTCTTACTTTTTTTGCATTGCTGTCAAAATAACCGCTGGTGTTTTAATATGGTGTGCAGGAGGTTAAAGAAAAAATTATAAATAAATTTAAACAATCATTTGCATCATAGCCATAGAGATCAGTGGTCATAACTTGGAACCAGCATAGCATGGTGCCAAGCAAACAAAGCTGCAGGTGTGTCTCGGAGCATGGATTCCAAAGGGAAAAAAAGGAAGATAGCTGATGAGAAAAGAGGATTCAAAGAATGGACTGCATCATTTGCTTTTATTATCAATGCGGAAGGAATGCCTGCATTTTTGCTTTGTAATGAGAGGTTGTTAAAAAATAAAAATAAAATTTGGAAAGGCATTTCCAGGGAAGGCAAGCTTAATATGCAACTGATCACCAAGTTGGGACTGAGAGAAAAAGTGCGATTAAAGAAGTTCTGGATAAATTAGAGGAGCCCAAACATAGATTTAAGAAATGGATTGCATCTCCAAACTCCATTACTGCTGCTAGTTTTGTTGCAAGCATGGAAAACTGTCCACAGATCAAACAGGTAGTGCTCTGATGCAGGTATGTGAACTTTCTTCCATTTTTCCCCCAAATCCTAAAAAAATAAATCACACCAAGGAATGCTGGTGACAGAGGATGCAGAATTTCGAGGTTAGAGACCTGTGCTCTGATGGATGTCAGTTCCTGCTTGGTTCCTCATGACTCAATCAGCTCATCCCAACAGAAACACATCCACCGTAGAAAGATTCCATTATTGTGTTTCGGTAATTTCATCAATGAAACAAAACCTAAACCGAACGGTGAAGGGTGGTGAAGCAGCGCACGGTGAAAGCGTTCACTGCACCCCCCTCCCTCATGCTGTTATGTTACATTTTCTCCAGGATAAACATTTAATCATAGATGCTTATTATATATTTAAGCCCTTTTCTATAGTGGGATAATGTACTTAGAGCCCATGTTGCCATACAAGGCAGTATAAGACAGTATAAGACTTTTAGATTTTTGCGGCTCAAGACAAATGTATTTTTTGGGGGGTTTTTTGTGTAATATGGCTCTTTGAGCAGTTTGGTTTGCGGACCCCTGTGCTAAGCCCTTCCCACTGTTTTAACGTTCATATTTTAGAAATCAGCATATTTTTCTTGTATTGATATTGGCTGATACATACATGGAATGGTAATTTCATAAGTGCGTTGAGCAGCACTGCCTTGAGATTATGTGGAGTATGTGCATTCCTATAACCTTCATATACTATCTATTGTTAGTGGGATATTTCGGTAATAGATATCTGTTTTTTGTTTAAATAAAAACGTGTGTAACATTTGCTATCATTTATGATTTGATCATGTAAATCAGGGGTGTCAAACTGGTTCCAGAAAGGGCCGTGTGGCTGCAGGTTTTCTTTCCAACCAAGCAATAGCTCACCAGACTCCAGTCAACTCATCAAGTGAGTCCAATCTGAACATGATGACTTGATGAGATGACATGAGTCTGGTGAGCTATTGCTTGGTTGGAAAGAAAACCTGCAGCCACAGGGCCCTTTCTGGAACCAGTTTGACACCCCTGATGTAAATGAAGAAAGTAAAAGCAATACTGACTGCAAGAATTGGCCCAAAAATATCAGTAGCACATATCGTGGATCAGTTAGACTGTGTGAAAATAATCAGTATAGGCATCACACTTAAAAAAAAAAAAAAAAAAATCCATAGATTTCTACTTAGTTTTCCTACAAAGTTAAAATAAAATGTTCTGGGGGGGTTAGTCCATAAAAATTCAATTCTAGGATGAGTTTACTGTCGAAATTGTCCACATAATAGTAAGTCCCACTTTTTTCCTGATTAAGCACAGACTGTTACAACAGGCTGCATAGTGGATGGAGAAAACAGCCTTAGAAATGATGAAGAGCCAGATGATTTAGTTGGAGAACTGGGCTGAAAGGCATCATAGCTTATTAAATACTTGAAAGAAATATGCCACACTAATGGGGACTAGTGTAGTTTGCAGATGAAATGCAACTGGAGGGGGATGATTTTAGCCATTACCTGTCCTTTAATGCTGGGTTCTTTAGATCAGTAATTAGGGAGAGAATCTGCTTGAACCATTTAATCTTACTCTTGGAGATATTAACTATCTCCCACTCTTGACCCTGCAAGATAAAAAAACACATCATGTTATCACCTAATACAGCAAGGATTGCAGTCAATGACACTAACTGATGTCCAATGTATAATACTAGATTTTATTACATTTTAAATTTATTTATTAAGATAAAAGTTTTTTTTTTTTGTTTCGTAGAAATTGTAACAGAGTTCAGTGTAAAGAGGTTCAAAATACCCATTGAAATGTACTTTTCTCAGTATTTCACATTTTGTGTTTTTTGTAAGCAGAAAAACAGCTTCTCAACTCAGCTTTTCTAAATATAATAGTTTTATTTACAAATTAAAGATCACAAAATAATTCAACGTCAACTGGAAAATTGAGTTTCTATTGAGCAGCAGCACAACCTCTGCCATGCAGTGACGTTTTTTAACTCTGAGTTACGCTCTTACAGCTTGTAAAATCTACCTAAGTAAAAGTATAAAACTTCAGAGTGAAGCATCCAGAGGCCATCTGAAACGGATATCCTTGGCACTTCATCTGACTCCTCTCAATGTGGAGGAGAAGCCTCCCATGATGGCCGAGCTCCTGACTATGAGGTAAGGTCATGGGTAAGGTCGGGAAAGATCGATTCAACGCCTTTATTACAGCAGTATTCAAATATACCTTATGAATCCAAAGGGAAAATGTAGGATTGTTGTAATTCATAGGGTTTTTTAAACAAGTTTGTGTGGATGTTTGTAGCTGTTGGAAGGAACACTGTCCTGCTGCAGATCTGGAGAGGCCTTTTTCTTATCGAAAAAGCTTTGTCTTTGTCATTAAGGAAAACAATTGATAAGATCCATTATAAGCGATACTATGAGAGTCTGTGCATCTTTCATCTCTGCTCATATGGGGACATTGTTAATGTAGCTCTGGTGCAATGAACGATGTCTCTAACACCAACAAGTTCCTCTGCATTTGAACTAGGCATCTGTATTGATACATTCTATAAGCTAACATGGGCATCCTACATACCATCTACAGCAGAACTAACCCTGAGATCTTTCTGGAGGATCTGAAGTTTATTGAACAGCTCCATTGCTGCCCTCTCCATGCTTTGCGTCTGCAGCTGCGCCAGATGAGAGTCCTTCCAGTTGTTCCAGTTTTCCTCCCATTCCTGAGATATTTCCCAGGCCTGTTGGAGATTACCCAAGTCCTAGAGATTTAAAGGAAAATTTTGAATGTTTATGTGAATGTCTTTGTCTTTACTTTGTGAAAAGTATACAGTGTGTTACTATTAACGTCTAGAGCTTCTTAAGACCTTTTCCATAATGCGGATATTTTCATCGGGGTTCTGTTTGATTTCAAAAAAGGACAGCCCATGTAAGATGGTGAGCTGCTCTTGTCTTCGAGCCTCCAGTCGGGCACGATGTTCTTCTATTTGTTTTAAGGCCTGATCAATGCTCAGGTTGCTCCCAAATGGACCTGGACATGAAATCGTAAAGTGACACATTTTTATATTTACACAAATATATCAGTATTAATGTAGGATAACAAAAAGCAGAGAAGAGAAAAAAAAACATAGTAAGTCTACATTGTTTTGATTCTCAGTGAATGGAGCACATCTTCAAACAGTTAGGGCTTCATTTGAACCGGTATTAATAGACGGGTAGTGTAAATATGTGTGTGTCTGTGTGACCTTTGGTGAGGAACTCCGGCAGAGTTGGGTAAATCTTTGATTCTTCAAACTGGAGGAAAAGGTTTTTTTTTAGCATTTCTTTGTCTTTTTTCAACACAATGTCACTTTGAATCAAAACCTCCTTAAACCAAATCCACTTGTCATTCAGCTGCTCGCGCATGGCCTGAACCTGCAGGTGCAAACCAGACAAGAGGGATTAAAAGTAATGATTTAATTTCAGAATTTTCATCCATTTGTAGAAATGCACTAACATCAAAATAATACATGATTTCATGGAAAAACAATTAGAATATCTTATTAGGGGTTCAGTTATTCCAAAATGTATGTTGTCGAATTAATATTTAAAGACATTTTTCCTAATAACGTATACATTTTGATACTCCTCCACATCTCTCTTGTTTTGTTCACATTCAGGATTCGATGATTGTTGTCATATTCAGTTATTTGTTTTTAAAGTTGTGGGGAAGTCATATCTAAATTTCAAATCATTCTGGTTTAAACATGTATATAGATATGTATCTGTTTTAGACCACATTGTCCCACAAGTTAGAAAATTTCTATTTTAAAATAAATCCTGTCTTAAAATCTCTGTGTGTGTGTTTGTGGGGGGGAGGTTGGGGGGGGTTGTCATTTATAGTTATATGTCAGCTTGTACAACTAAATTCAGCCAATCGTAAATCAAGGGTCATCTGTCAATCTTACTGAATCCATATTTGTCATTTACCTAATCCAGAGAACACAGCTCAAGTGGTAGTTTATCCATTGCATGGAAAGAAGCAGCTGTAAAATATCAGTCTCTGGGTTTTAAAACCGGTTGTGGGACCATTAACAGCTTCTGACAAGACAACCAGACTCTAGAACTCTAGGACATATTTGACATAACAAGACCAGAAGTATGCTATTGCACATACACAAAATGAGTAATAACATTTTACGAATCTATAGGATTAAGAATTTCTTCCATTATATGAGTGAAAAAGAGAACGCTTTTTAAAAACTTGCTGTCCACAGGGATAAAACATACATTTGCATTTTGGATAAAATATGACAGTTGGTTCATTAGCAGCTGCCAAGTTCAATGTGTCAGTAAGTAGAGCAATGTTTATGTCTGCTATAGTACAATAAGTAAACGTAATAAGTAAAGTGCTACATGTTCCTTTCTCAATAACCACAGTATGTGACTACTGATAATGTGTGTGTGTATATATATATATATATATATATATACATATACATACATACACACACACACACACACACACACACACACACACACACACACATCAATGACCTTGACCTTAGTAGGAAGATGCAAACTCACGTTTTCTTCCACGGGGACCTCATATTTGTCAAGGATGGCAAATCTGTCGTGGATAAGAGGGAATTCTGCTTCCATTCTGTCCAAACCACCCTTGACAGTCTCCAAAAGTGTTTGGCTCTCTTTAAACTCTTCCAGTGTTTGGGAATGTTTCATCAGCCTTGGCATGCCAAAGAAAAACAGAAAAAGGCATATTTACTAAAAAGAATGGAACTTGTCTTTATGTTTTAAGAGACATAAGGAATGAGATATGACAATGAATTTCATTTGAATCATTAATGTAGTTGTTTTTCCTTTGTGCTAATATGCCTCAGAGGAACAATATCATCTCAGCAAACTGTGCTACAGCAAGACAAATATGGAGCAAATTTGTCAAAACGGCTGCATTGCACCTGTCAGCGTTGTTCTGCATTGATCTGTACAGTTCTTGCAGACTGCTGGTTGTCATTTCAAGGAGAAGCTGTAAAAACCTCTTCTGCCACTCACTGCAGTACAGCCCCAGGGAGGCCTTGAGCGGTGAGCAGACCAACATCACAAACTGTATTGTGACAATTGTATCTTCACTTTGAATACTACTGGTGTACCCAGAGTACCTGGTAAGTAAAGAGAAGGACAGATGGTTAACTTAATTAACCCTTTTAAAGCATGTTTTTGGAAATCTCTTTGGGACAAATACACAGATAAACTATGTATCTAGTTTTCACTTGTGACAGCTCATTGAATCTAAAAAAAAAAAAAAAAAACATTTCTGACTGTTACACTGGCAGTTGGATATAGTAAAAGCTTATTGCAGAAATTGCCATAAAAGATAAATGGGTAAAAAAAAATACCTTTGTATTTCCTCATCAAAACAAGATCCTGAAGCCTTGGTGTTCTTGTAGCCCTGCATAACTCTGTCCATGTCTTCTTCCCAGATGTGCTTATGTTTGCTCCAGGTGTTCAAGTAAGCTTTCAGTTTTTCTGCAATGGCGGATATTCCTGCAGTAACTTCAGCCTGAGTCTTTTTAATATCTTCGTCTTGCTCTAAGTGATCACACAGAATCAAGGGGGGGTGGCTAAATAAAAACATATTCAAACGTCTTCCAGAAAAACTTAAACCCTTTGAATTTGTTAATATAATCACAAATAGGGGGCTGGCTATACTGCATTTTAATCAGGCCTGCAGTATGAGTAAAGTGAACAGAATACAAAGGCATGCAACCTCTTTCTTTAAATAAGCAGAAAATATGGAACATTTTTCTCCAAGTTAGCAATTTATTATTCTTTTTTTGCTATATTTTTTTTGGCATATCCAGTAAAATTGCAATAAAGTGCAATCAAACACTAACATCACAAATCTGAAATGGAAAATAAAATCACCCAACCTATGTTGATGTGTATGGGGTTAGCGTTGGACTCTTTGCAGGAGAGAAGCTCGGGGAGACGTTTAAATTCTGAGATGATACTGATGAGCTGAGGCAAAATGTTCACAGCCTCTTTGAGTTCCACTTCAGATGGCGAGAACTCCAGCTGTGAATAAGAAGACAATCACAACTATCAGTCTCTGTTGACATGTTCAGTGTAAAAGGCAGAGGAATCACAGTTCACGGTAATGTCTAAAGAAGGAGAGACTAAATGGGAGATCTAACGAAGTATCTTTATTACCAGTGGCTTTTGCTATGGGTAATACACAGTACTCGAGTTGGGGGGGGGGGCATCCCCCTTCTTAAAAAAAAAAAACTTTAAAAATCATACCCCTTCTTAAATGACCATCCCCTGTGACATGTTATCACTGAATGTGTACATTTCTCTTACAAATTACCAGTAATGGAAATAATATTGCCCTTATAACATTTGGCGGGCTGTGTGCTTACGGGTAGGCCACAGCCTGCACTGTTCTAAACAGCATCACGGCCGAGCAGCAAAGACAACGCGATTTGAGGGAACATGAAAATAAGGAGGGGAGGGAATCTTGCGCAGGTTCCAGGTTCTGCTTAGTTTGAGAAACAATGAGTTTACAATTATGCGAGTTTTAGCAAAATCTGGAATTGCCATCCACTGAGCAGAGGATTTATTCATCGCACACTGACTGTAGCACATCAAATGAAACGTGTCTCCATACAAGTAAAATCCTATTAAGTGAAATTTATTTGTCCACCAAAACTATAAATTTTAAGGCATTCATGTAAAAGAAATTTGAAAACATTAAGAATATGATTAAAATTTCCCTTTTCTGTCCTATTTGTTGGGATCTGGAGGTCTGTCCACCTTCCTCCAGCAGAGGGCGCCTCTAGGTCTCCTGGAGCTGAGCTGACGACCACACCTGCGATCCATAAGTAATCAGGAGACCAGCATATAAGCAGCAGCAGGACTACACTCCAGCGCCAAAATGTTAAGCCAGTTATGGTTAGCAAAGCCTGAGCCAACCAGCCCGTCTGATTCTCTGACTCCCAGAACTTTGAACTTAAATCTGATCAGTTTTTGTCTTCTCTGCCTCCTAGGAAGAAACTTGACTGAACCCTCGAACTCTGGAAGAGTTTCATCTGCTGAAATCCGCCTGCCGGCTCTCAGGAGCTCACCAGCAGAATCTTACTGTCTGAACCTGCCTGCCCACCCTCAAGAAGAGGATCGGAAGAAAGACTCTGGATCTGAACGCTGTTAAGTCTGAAGTCAAGCCCTGCCGCTGCTTAGCCCTCTGCCAACTTCAAGCCTCTGAACCCAACTCAGTTCCCTCCTTCAGCTGTCAATCTGAATCACGTCTCAGGTACAAACCTGCACAATTCCTCTGACAAAGATCTTCAGCATCCTGGCTAACCTAACTGTCCTTCTCTACAGAGAACCCTGTGTGACCAGTCCCGGATCTGTTTCTCTGATTCACTCATATAACTTGTGTTTATCTTTAATAAACAGTCAAACTTTTACCCTGCTTCCGTTGTGTTCTGCATGTGGGTTAGAACCCTGTACCCAATCATGACAATATTTGAATCTGTTTTCTCATCAACGGGCGTGAGATTAGGGCGAGGCGATTTAGGAAATTTAGATGTCAATATATAGCATTTGGCATGCATTTGTTGCTTCATATAGGCTTCTCTTCTAAAATCTAACTTGAGAGGGTCCGATTTGTCATTAAGAGTCATTTGACCCAGTCTGCCACTTTACAACAGTTTAAGTTCTCCTTAAACATGAGAGCCAAGTAAACTAAAAGTTGTTAGGAAACAAAATATATCTGATATTAATAATTTTTAATTCTTTGAGGGTAGGATTTAATCTAGACAACCTTTTCTCTTGTAACTCCATGACCTTTTAATTTGCTGATCTAAAGTGGTCTGCAAGCAGATTTCGAAGGGAGACACTTTCATTTTGTGACATTCCAATGTCACATCTTAATTTCAGTGGAGCCAAAACTGGAAATTACAAGCTTAGCACCCTTCAAGGCTACAAATTGCTCTCTTGCTCTAATGCCAAATAGGAGTTCTTCCCATATGAGAAATAAGAAAATAAGTCTTCATATCATGATATTTGCTGTTTGAGTCTCATCCTATAATTTAAGGCCTCGTTAAACAGATTATCGCTCAGTTTTTTTTAAAGGAGGAATGCAATGCATAAGTTTGGTGTTAAAATCCTAAATGCCCAGACGAGTCAACCAGTAGCTGGGTTACTCTAAACTGCATAGAGCTTCTTTTTTAAATTATATAATGCAGTTTGCAACACCTGTATTCTAGGTGTTAAAGTCATAGGGAAGTCATATTTAAATTTCAAATCATTCTGGCTTAAACATTTATATAAATGTTCTCTCTATCAGACCATATTGTCCCAAAAGTTAGTTCCTATATTTTTTTAAATCCTGTCTTAAAATCAGTGTTTTTTTCTCGTTATTTTATGCAGGCCAGTTAGTTACACGTCAGCTTGTACACCTAAATTCAGCCAATCATAAATCAGCGGTCATCTGTCAATCAAATTTTTTCGGTCATAGCATCTTGATTCCTATGTCGCAGCTAATATACCGATGGTTGAAATAAGAATAATTTACTTTACCATGGAGATACGCCCCGTTGTAGACGGGGATGGACGTCTGTGTCTCCGACAGGCGTAAGGCTAACAGAACTGGCAGCGTTGTGAGGCAAGGGCTCACACACGTAAGGCTATAAGCCTTCTACACCAAACCAAGCTTCTGCCGCCCTGGTGTCCTCTTTCAAAACAACTTTGTCCCCGTTTTCCTCCTCTAAATAAAAAATGTATGACGGAGGAGTCTCATCCAAGACCTCTGACACAAAACTCTCCTCCGCTTGCATGTTTCCGCTGTCCATAGCGTTCCTTGACAGTGTCGTTCCTAAGTGTTACTTGATCCTAATGTAATTTCCCATTAGTAACCTACTAGCACTAAGTTTGCTAACTGGTTAGTAAGATGCTTCTGAGACACCGGCCACAACCAAACATCCTTGCAAACCTTCCGCCACAACAATCCCGCCCCCTTAATAATCCACCAATCACATTCAGTCAGGCACCATTCGGGAGAATTCGGAACTGCAACGGTTGGAACAGCCGCGTCCCTACAACCTTAAAGAAAAATGATTTTCAGGGTAGTTTATTTAACTTTAGGATCCCATTAGACAAAACAGTGGAGGGATTTCACCAATGATAACCTAAAGCAAGAAAGGCTTGTGCCAGAAATAATCTGTGAAAGTACCTGTGTTTCTGTCTGTTTTGTATTATCTGATAATAAGACAATTTTCTTTTATTTAATAAAAGTGGGTTTAGACTTGGTTTGAGTGAAATTTCCAGATTACAGCAAATATCTATTTACATAAACGTTTATGTGAGTTTGCTGTACCTTTGGCAGACTTTTAGGAGACGACTGTCTCAACACTATGACGACTTCGAAGAGTGGCCTGTGTGACATCTTGCTATCCTCTGTGATGGCTCTGCACAGCTTATTCATGGAGTCCCTGATGTTGCAGTGAAATGCATTTTCAACCATATCATCCACCCTCTCTGTATATGCCACCAGATGGTTCCGGCCCTTTAGCATCAAAGATCATGTTAAAAACAAAGATTACATTTATGAACTTTTTAAACTAGTAAATTCTTCTTAGACCTAAGGGTTAAGGGTCATAAAACTTTTAGGGTAAACAACACATTTTTAACCTAGTTGAAATAAAATATCCTAAAAAACAAATGTAACACTCCAGCATCAATAAATAAAAAACAACTACTTATAAAATCAATCACAAAGTTCCCACCTCAGCACTTTGGTTGCCAAAGAGGCTCCAAATCTGAGTCATGTTGGTAAAAATCTCCATGTGTTTTGAGCGCAGTGCTTGGAGCCTGCTTTGCTGATGAGCCTTCTGTTCTTCCTCAAACTTCAGGTTGCTGACAAACAGGGAAGTGAAAGAACCACTTTGCAGATGTTCTTTTATAATTGTTCTTGTTTAAGTGTACCAGCTCAATAAACAAGGAAATACATATTTTTTTTTACCTGTACACAGTCTTGTCGTCTATTTTAACCAGCAACTTTTCACTAATCTGCTTACAAATGTTGGAGATGGACATATTGGCAACTCTATAACGATCAACATTTGACTGCATCTGAAGAGGTAAAAAAAAACAGACAAAAGAAAGAGAAGCTGATTTTTTGCAGATATGATGCAGGCAAAAAGAAAATCCATTCTCTTCCACTTAGTACAAAAACATCACACTCATTTATTAAGCCACAGTTGGTTGACAAAGGTACACTGCTGTTGCTTTCCAAGCAGATTTAGTAAATGCTTAGCCTTGCCTAGCTAATTGAATGCACTTGTTTGCCATCAGTTGTGAATGATGAACTAAGATACATTTAAAAGGAAGTGGAGTTTGAGGAAAATTTAAAGATAGCACACAAATAAGATAATTTGCCTAACAAGCACAGTGGTGGAGGGGTGTTGATGTGGGCTTGTTTTGAAGCTACAGGACCTGTTCTTTCTTTTCTAATACATTTTCTGCTAAAAGTATGAACTCAAGGTCTGGAAATTACCCAATCAAAATCCAGACCGTAAAAAGATTAAAATGCTATAAGAGTTTCAGTGTATAACACAATTATTTACAGTTATTAAAAAGTTATAGAAAACAATGAATCATGGGGTGAGCTCATTTTTTTTCATAAACAGTTTTTCCATTTTGGCTCTATTTATGTACACTTGAGATTCAGAGGTGGATAATCCAGGTCGAGAAAGTAAAAGGAATGTACAGAGGTCGGTTCCAACCATTTGCATTACCAGCTTCAGAGTGCAGACTAATCACCTGAAGGGCTAATCACCTGGTTAAGTGAATATGATTAACATAAAAAATAGGCTGGGTTTTTACTTCCTGGACCTGGATTACCCACCTCTGTTAAGGTTTGTTTTCTTAATTGCATCTAGCACAACATCAAACATTCAGCTTCTACAAAGAGAATATTTGCAGATTTGAGTGAAACCTTGTCGACGTGGGGGAGGGAGTTGTCGATAAAGTGGTTAGAGTCTCTTTGGTCTGACCACAGCAGCTTGGTCAAGCCAGGCTTGATCTTACTGTCGATGAAAAAGAGCTGCTCCGAGAACAGGACCCGCTCATCAGGAGAGAGTTGTCCAATAACTCTGACAGAAAAACATTGCATAAAAGATTTTGAATGACTTATAAGGGTTTTGCACTAATCTAATTAGAGACATTTAAAAGTTGGATCTGCAGTACATTAATCAAACCCATAGCAGCTTGGCAATACAAAAGTGTATAAACCAGACCTGTTGTAACTCCGGACGAGCATCCCAGTTTTCTCCCTGAGGATCCTAATATCCTCCTCGATCTGCTTGATGTCAGAAACTTTCCGTGGGATCTCAAAACCCATTCGTTCCCAGCCCTGGACCTCAGCAATTAGCTCTAAGAGTTCTCTGTGAATAAGAAAATGTTAAAATCACAAACTATTTTTATTATTGAGGGAGACAATTGTCCAGTGAAATCTTAATTTAACCCTTAAAATTACAAAAACTGGGAAAATCACTAAACAGGTGGCTTTAGTGATTTCATGTGCTTCGTTCAAATTAAAAATACTGCCTTCATATGTGGCTGGAAACTTAGTAAACTCTATCTCCTTCACATCTGCTCATGATAACAATAAACTGTGATTTAGATGTTTTTGTGTAATATTTAAAGCTACAGTGTGTAATTTTCAGCGACATCTAACGTCCAGACTGCAGACCGCAGCAACATGAACATC
>NW_015150607.1:750420-780694 GCF_000732505.1 Cyprinodon variegatus
CCTAACAAACTTTGTGCTGTAACACTATACATGCAACAAAATCTAAGAAAACAAGTACATTTTTAATGTTTGTGTCCAAAAAAAGCCTCTTTGATATGTTTTTTTTTTTTAAAAAAACAAGGCCAGTTTCTGCAAGTATTTGGTGGTTCTAAGAAAACCCAAAAATACATACAAACCCAGCAGCTTAACCTCAACTCCAACGAACCTTTCAGTATTTACTTCTGTTTGACCTACTTGTCCAAATTGCTATCCAGCTTCATATTCCTGCAGCGCACCAGGAGAGGCCGCTTCAGTTTATTCATGGGCTGTTCATCCAACTTCTGACTCCATTCCAAGAAGTTTTTCCTCACAATGTCATCCAAGACCTGAACCGTCTGACCATAGGAAGAAATGATCTCCGTGCAGATTGCAGATTGAGGAAAAGAGGGATACATCTGAAAGAGCTAAAGAAGGCGAAGATGATAGCAAAAAGTAATCAACCTTAACTAAAGTTAGGGGCATTAGTGACTGATGGATACCTTAATGTGTTCTTCAAGGAGATTCTTGAGGCCCCTGGCCCACATGGCCTGTCCCACACTTTTTGGCAGGTGATAAGGAATGTACCATTTACATGGACTCTGATTTCCCTTTTTGATCAGCAACTTTAGTTCTGTGGTGAAGATGCTGATCAATTCTTTGGACTTCTCCTCTAATAAAGGCCCTATGGTCTGTGTTGGTGAGGAGGAATGTGAGAAGGAAAGTAAGAGATGACAGGACGGCTAAAAAGATGTGCCATGGGTCAATAAAGCAAAGTGAAGATTAAGATGTGACATGTGAGTGAGCGTTTGAAACCTTGCTTTTGGTCATTGGATGGAAAAAGTCCCAAATCCTGACTCCTCCCTGGAATGTTACCACATCGGCAAAAGCCAAATTGATCACCTCCGGTATCATTTTTTCTATATTGCTCACAGATTTACAAAACCTAAAGAAACAAACAAACACAATTATGTAATTATAGATTGCATCTTTGAAGGAGCACAAATTCCAACCTGTTATAAAGAAAAGCATGCTTTTTTGCAAAACATCCACAAATGACTGGAATGTCATTAAATAACTTATTTGGTAATCATTTTCAACCATTTCCGTTTGTCTTTTTTACCTTTACATGGAGTCAGCTGTTTTTTAAAATTATATAAATTTTGCTTGGTAGTTTAATTACATATCACTGGCAGTGCTTGCACTGATACAAAGTACATGCATCTCTGCTTCAACACATCTGCCACAATATGAGTTTCAATAGAAGAGCTAGTTAAAGAGCTTATCCATTTGATTCAGGCAAATAGGGTGGATAACACATGTACAAGTTCTAGGACACTGGCCCCCTAAGGGGATTTTCAGACCTGCAGCTTTAAAAAGCACAATGGAAGCACAAGCAGTCTCTAATGTGCACCAAACTAGTGTGCTCCTGGTGCACACTAGTTGATGTCTTAAAACAACTGTACTCTGCTGCGACCCAACTGCCCGGCACACTCAACAAGCTTAAGCTAAAAGGGCTGCTGTAGTCACCTCAGTAATACAATGTGCGTTGGCCGGGAAATTTTCAGACAAGCAAACTAAAGAAAGATGGAAACTTGTCACAGACAGACTTGGATCTCAAAACAAACAGTGCTGTGGTGGATACAGCACACCCCCCTTTTGGAGACCATAATAAATGTTTACTACATACTTTGTTGTATTGAGATTAACAGCCGGTGGCTGTCACCTAAGGCACTCGAGACTTATCCCACATCCTCCACTCCGCGCCACTCAGCTCCAGTCTGCCTGCACAAAGTAAAGCCTACATCCTCCACGGTTCCTCCCACTGATCTATATTTATTTACTGGATAGTTGATAGCCCATTGGTAGCATGGAGTGGAGTGACGAAATTAGCCACCATATTGGTAATCCCTGGTTAGATTGGTCGCAATGTAAACAATACATGCACATCAGCTTGAAACAAAACAAAAAATTTCAGGGGGCTTAAGACTTTTAAAATAAAGACTTATTCATCAATTTGACACACACTTGCTGTTTCATAGCATAAGTAGATAACTGTAAGTTATGATTAAAAAAAATAGACAAATCAAATTGCATAGTCATTATGAAGTCAATGAAGTCTATAAATCATGTAATGTAACATATTATACAAATTAGGAGTGGAACGGTTCACAAAATCCACGGTTCGGTTCGGTATATGTTTATTGTCAGAAAAATCTATTATGTCTTGTATAGTATAACACGTGTTGCACAATGCTTGCACACTGTTGCACTTTTATCCACAACTTTCTTTCCGCCATCATTGTAGGTCATTCCAAATGTAAAGGGGTCCCATACAGCAGACCTATAAAGTGCTGCTGGCGCTAGGCTTCTAACTCCTGTTCTTTCCCACTCGCCATTCCCACACAATTCTCCACAACAACTGATTTTTTTCTGCTAAGCTGCTTCGCTTCTTCTTCTTGTTTACTACTGGTGGTTGGCTTTGGTTGCAGTACCGGCACCTTCTGCTCTGGAGTGTACACGCTTCGCCTATGAGAAAAAGGAGCAGCACATGAACCGAACGCAACACACGCGAATCGAACCGAGACAATCGAACCAAACGGTTCAGGCAGTTTTCATAAACCGTTCCATCCCTAATACAAATCCATCACAACATAACTAAAGTTTCAATGGACAGCAATAGAGCAGATGTGCCAAAAGTGCTAAATTGATGATGAACATGTAATAGACATTTATGGATTACATTAATATGGTAATTACATTTTACATATAATATCAATACTTCACATCAAGACTGAATTTAAAAGTACATATCTGTTAATGCTATAGTATTTTCCTATTTGCAAATTGTGCTGCATGATACCATATACTTTTTAATGCTGTGTCTGTGCATTAGCCTTTAAAAATATTTGAGTTGATTTTTTTTGTTAATATAACATTCAATATGTTTCAGCACGAGACCTTTTCAATTGAGGAATAAAACAAACACTACAAAAAACAACAGCATCATCCACTTAATAAAGAATTAATACATTGATCTTTCACAGTGAATTAAATTCTACACTGCCTGACCAAAAAAAAAGTTGCCACCAAAAAAAAAAGGTCACTCACTCTAATACTTCTTTGGACCGCCTTTAGCTTTGATTACGGCACGCATTCGCTGTGGCATTGTTTCGATAAGCTTCTGCAATGTCAAAAGATTTATTTCCATCCAGTGTTGCATTAACTTATCACCAAGATCTTGCATTGATGATGGTAGAGTCTGACCGCTGCGCAAAGCCCTCTCTAGCACATCCCAAAGATTCTCAATCTTTGGGATCGTCTTGGATTATCATATATAACAGACTTAAATTCCCTTGTCGGTCGTCGGTATCTGCGTCAGGTGAGAATCTTAAGGTGCATGTTAAGGAGCATTATTTGTGCTTGCTCCTAAAGCAGATGGATATTTATGTATATTATTTTGAAGCAGTTGCCATGCTTCATTTTCAAACATTACTGTTTCCCAATGGTTGTATATGCAAACCATACAGAGAAAAAATGTGAGACACTAATAACCAGCATGCCTTTGTCTCCGTCATGAAAATTTTATCAATTTTTAACCATGTGGCTTGAGAATCTCCCCACAGCCGTGTAGCAAGCAGTGGAATAGAAGGCCTGAGAGCGAAACGAAAAAATAAAAAAAACGGTCCCAGCTACAGTGTGAAATCAATGAGTAACCCCCACCAATCACAAAACACAGGCTGTGGTCCACTATTGGTTCCTGACACGTCAATCAGGGTCGTCTGCTTCTCCCTCCCCCCTGTGCGGGTATCCTGACACATGAACGAATCGATCCCCAATGCTTGTGCAGGCGCAAGGACAGGTACAAATTGTGATTCCCGTGTGTTTTTTGTTTGTTAAGACCACACAATCACCCAGCATTGCACGACACCTACAAAACCTACAAAGACTTTTTAAGCCCCCTCCACCCCACCCCATCTCTTCATCCATGCCTGCTAAAATAAATTTGTTTTGAAGTTGTGAGATTCGTCTTGGAAGTTGTTGTGACTGGACTCAGAACCTCTGGATTCCAAGCACAATGCCCTAACCACTAGGCCACCACTCCCCCTGCCTGAGAAGATAGTTCATCCTTATTAGAAGTAGACCCCTGAAAGTTTACCAGCATACAAAGAAACAGCAACATATATGCTGTTTTCTGTTAAAGGCTCAGAGAAAGGAGCTTTGCTCAGTCCACTGAGCAGTGCCACATTGAAATAAATAAGTAAAAGCGCTCCCTTAATTCCTCACTTCAAAAACATATTGTTTTACATTATCATATATAACAGACATAAATTCCCTTGTCGGTCGTCGGCGTCTGCGTCAGGTGAGAATCTTAAGGTGAATGTTAAGGAGCATTAATTTGTGCTTGCTCCTAAAGCAGATGGATGTTTATGTATATTATTTTGAAGCGGTTGCCATGCTTCATTTTCAAACATTACTGTTTCCCAATGGTTGTATAAGCAAACCATACAGAAAAAAAATGTGAAACACTAATAACCAGCATGCCTTTGTCTCCGTCATGAAAATTTTATCTATTTATCTCGGTTTCTTTTTCAGGGCTTCTGGATTTCAACCAGTTGTCATGGAGACATAACACTCTACAAGTACTGCGGTATCTGGTCCTGTGTGACAAAAAGCAACCGCACTAACTGAAAAATGAAAGAATGTATCATTTTATTATTCGGAGACGCGCTACAGTGAGCACTAAACATGTGTGAAAGCATCCTACAATTTGAGTTTGAGACCACTAGTCTAAGCAGCATGTTCCAGTGTTACCTTAGCAAAGGTAAGCGCCTTCCTGGCTTTTTGGAACCAGATACCTACCTGAGAACATTTTTCATTCTTTTTTGAAGCAGGCCCCTGAAACAGCTCCTAAACCTGGTCCTTTATATCAACAGATTTCACAGGTAGGGGTTGAGAGGGGTTATTGTCCATTGCTTATTCTAATAGGCGACAGTGGCTTTGGATGTAGGAGTTTGCCCTGAAATCGAAGGATTGACGGTTCAAGCCCCGACTCCGACTTTCAGTGTCGATGTGTCTTTGGGCAAGACACTTCACCTGCATTTTCTACTGATGGTGGTCAGAGGGCCCGGTGGCGCCAGTGTACGGCAGCCCCGCTTCTGTCAGTGAGCCCCAGGGCAGCTGTGGCTACAATGTAGCTTGCCACCATCAGTGTGTGAGTGTGAATGGGTGAATGAATGAATGTAGTGTAAAGCGCTTTGGTCAAGTCTTCTGACTTGAATAAAGGCGCTATATAAGTACATGCCATTTACCATAAAAAGTCTGAATTAAAAAATTGTAAAGTAATTCCATTTTCCTAGCTGCAAGGATAAAATGAAAGATTATTAACAGTCTTTTACTGAAGTTGCAGCATCAATGTCTGCTAAACATAGATTTATGAAGCACATTTAACACAGATCCATCCTCTCAGCAGCTGTAAGACTCCAACCACCACTGTTCCCAACAACCTCAACAAGTTGTTAAACTCATGCTGATTTTGTACAGGTTCAACCTTTTTCAAGTTTTTTACCTTTTGTGACCATTTTGTGTATAATCTTTTTGCTGCTGTAAACACCAGAATGTCTCCATTGTGGGAGAATAAAGGGATTTTCTATTCTAAAAAACGGGAAATCTAGCTGTTTAATGTATGTCTTACTAACAGTTTTAGCCCTAAACTAAATATATTTTGGAGCAGTGGACAAACCTGTGGAATTCCTTGGACCATGTCATATTTTGTAAGTCAAAGACTGCTTTGTCAAAAGATCGCAGGTTCTCCAGTGCTTCATTGAAGGAGGTCTGAATCTTCACCAGCCTGCTGGTAACCTCTGAGCCTGTGTGGCCTCCGAAGACAGGGATGTCTCTCTCCTGTCCATTTTTCCAGCGGACAAATGGCATATCCTGCCACTCACAAACCTGAAAAATTATCAAAATAAATATATGATGAAAACAGAAACAACAGCTTATGAGTTCATACATTGCTATGGGAAGGTATTTTCCCCTCAGTGATGTATTTACATGTTTCCCATCAGCAAAGAAAGCAGAATATCAGACAGTGATAGCCTCAGCAAGTGAAAAATGCAATCTTTAAATATTTTACTGAACTGGAAAAGGGCCATGTAAACCAGAGTATCCCAGTGTTGAAAAGTATTTTCTCCATTGTTATACTATAATTAATTATGCTCCACTACACAAATCCGGCCTGCACACTCCATGTCTTGTTGAGCCAATAAATCTCCTGAAGAGAGTATGACAGACCATACCAAGAAGGCCAACATCCTATATTGATCTAAGGTTCAAAGAAAAAAAAAAAAAAACTAACCATAAAAAAACAAATGACAAAAAAACTCTTATGTAGTGGCCTAATCAAAGTCTTGAGTTAAATCAGACCATAAGATCTGTTGGAACCCATAGTGCCGGTACAAAACATTAGTGTTCAAGGCATAATATACACTGGAAATCGGAATCTACATTATGCTGGGAACCTTAGACTATCTAAGCTAGTGTATAGAGGTTTGGTGAACTGTATAAAGGAAAAATAAACAATAAACAAATATAATATAACAGGGTGTCTACAAGTATAAACAAGTTAAATTTAATACTTTTTAAGACCTTTCAATACCACTTTTTAATGAAATTTAATACCAAACGTATGATGGAAATACAAATCAAAATGACGGTTGAAATTTAGCTACGCATCTGGTTTTGTCTTTTCCACAAGTAAATGACTGAACTAGCCCCGAATCTGGAAACATTGCTTTGAACAGTTCTTCAATCCCGTCATTAGACCTGAATGAATGGTGGCTTGTCACGGTCCTCAGCACCCAAATCACCTCTGCTCGGAGTGTTGGCGTGGAGCCACAAATTGCTCGGAGCTCAGATGGCACGCTTGTTGCGCTTGCGGTGGAAACGGTGGAGCAGAAACTAGCAATTGCAGGCTGCTGGCATGCTTTTACATAGTCTTTATGTTTTTTACTCTGTACATTAGATTCAACTGCTCTGATCCCCATTGTCCCAAGTTTGAAATTCTTCCAACATACAATGCAGCTAGCTTCATAGGCGCTGCCAGCCACCGACCATAACCAAGAATATTCATTCTTTTCTAGCCATTTGTGATTAAACTTGCATTTCCCCGTGTTTAAGTAGTCGAGTGGCTATCGGTGCTGTATTCGGCCTACCTGTAGATGCTTTAGCCTACGCCATCAAGAGCTACGCGATACGAGCTGCGCAATAGGCTACGCTCTGACCTAACCATAGACAACACAGCGCATAGGCTACCGGAAAAAAATATTCGACCTCGCATAACAGATTGCCCACATTTTCACGATGACATGACATACAAATATTTAAGAACCATGCAAAATTAATTTAAGACAATTTAATACTTTTCAAGGCCTTATTTTGAGAGAAATTGATTTACGACTTTTTAAGGACCCGCGGCCACCCTGTATAAAATGGCCATGAGGCTTATAATAATGCCGATTGTCTAGAGATCACACAAATATTTTTTTAAATACAAGAAGTCACAACATTTCAGTACCCTATTTATGCCATTAAAGCAAAAATCCATTTAAAACACACATAGTGAATATACATCTTAATAAAATGATCTAATTACCAAATGCCATATGGCAGTTATTTTGGTTTAGACAGCAATAATCATGGATGTCTTGATCTGATATTGATATCGGAAATCAATCCTGCATCAGTCAAAAAATCATTATCTGCACATATCGGCCCACATTTAAAATCCCCAATATCCGCAAGCTGATAAAAAGACTCCACTTCTATCCGTTTCTTTTTAAGTCTAATTGACTTACTAGTTAACAATAAATGGGTTAGTTGTTTTCATAGCTATTTTCATTGACTACTTTTCTCTGTTAGAATAATAACACTTATAAAGCCTTTTCTTTTATGCGACACTACAATATATGTAATATAAGTGTGTATGATTCTTGCTTATATTGTATCAGGCCAATATCAGCATCAGTCAATACTCAAAGCTGCAGTATCAGTATACTATTAGAAATAAAAAAAAAGTAGTATCAGGGCTAAGATGTTTTGGCGAGCACGTTTTGCCTGATATTGCGAGCTGTTCAATGATTTGATATATTAAAGTCTGGATAAAAGCTAAATATATGTTTGTTGTTTATTCTGTTTATTCTAATTTCAACTGGGAGTGCACTGTTATTATTTATTAAATAATTCAAAAGGATTGAGGGAGTTCTCATAGTGCAGTGGCTTAAGTCTTTAACTGGCATGATGCAGGAAAGGCATCTTAATTTAGTTAAGTCAGACAAGTAAGTTATGATGGCTTGCTGTGGTGTCGCCTGAAAAAGAAAGTAGTTGAGAGAAACGAAATCTTTTCTAAAGTGTTAAAATATTTATACTCTTTTGATAAAGAAACTCTGTAAAACAAGCAAAATAAAAAGTTTTACCTCAAGCAAGTTTTTCAGTCTATCAATGAAGGCATCAATCTGATCAAAAAACTTTGTTTTGTCCAAAACCCAGCCTTTGGGATCACACCTGCAAGAAGAAAAGCAAAAAAAAAAAAGACTGCTAAAATAAATTACAGATTAACTATAAATACTTTCATGTTGCCCTTCTTGTCTTTGCTTTATGTTTTTGAAAACAAATGTAAAGATCTTTCTGTAAATTTCCTGGTTAGGAAAGGAAGCATTGCGGATAAGATATAATAAACATGTATTAATATATGTGCTATAAGTACTAAACATAATCACGGTGAAAAAAGGGCAACCTAGAAACAAAAAAAAAACAAAAAAATCAAAAGGTACATTTTAATAAAAGGTCAGTGCACTGAATAAGTGTTCCTTGTTGAAATATTCTATAAGCTTAACACCAATAATTGATGTTTTCCAAAATATACCAAAATAAACTATGCTGGCCTTAGAAAATAGTTCTCTTAAACAGAGACTACAATTATCCTACGTGTGATAAATCTTGGAGACGTGCAGATACATATCCTTCCAGTGCTCGCAGCAGTGGATACAATCGTTCAGGACTTGCTTGCTAGATATCACATGGCCTCCAAAGATCCTGTCCAGAGAGATGTTCACACTACACAGACGGATGATCTCATTAGTCACCTGAAAGTTTGCAGAAAACAAACAATTTTCAGCTTAAGTGTTCTTAGGTCGAAATGGATTTGTCTTCTTCTGTTTTGCTTTCTCCTGCTGAAACAAAACAAGAGCAAAAAATTTAATAATGAAATGTTTTGGTAATAAAACGAAACGTTCAAAAGACATTTACCTTAGTATTTGCACTGAGAAAAATAAGGGTGACTTGGACAGAGGAGTCTAGGGCAGGGGTCTCAAACTCAAATCCTTGAGGGCCTGTAATTTTTAGATGTTCCCCTTCTTCAGCACACCTGAGCTCATCGGCAGCACTAGACTGCTGTACGTGAGGTTGTTTAGTCATTTGTTTCTATGTGGAGCAAGGAACAGAAAGTTGCAGGATATTGGCCCTCAAGGTTTTGAGTTTGACACCCCTAGTCTAGGGTGTATACCTTACTTCATCCTGTTTTATTTTTCTATAAATGGTATGTTTTAAGCTACTTACATGTTAACAAACATGTATACCTCCAATTGGGTCTGTGTAAATGCTTGGTAATATTCTAGTGACTCTTCAGTGTCAACTTAATGGCAAAAGTTAGCAATAATGAACGGATAGATGATGAAAAGTTTGCTTAGCCTTGTTAAAATGTTAGGATTTTCTGACATAAAAAGAGATCTTGGTAAATCATTTCATTTTGTATTATTTGACTATCATCATCCATTAGCAGGAACAATTTGGACTATAATTATGCAGCAGATTGCATAAGTGTAAATGTCTTTAAAAAAGGAACAGTCTTCTTTTTTGTTACTTTTTCACCTTCCATATGTCATCCTAATCTTGGTCATGTTCATCCAATCTAAATAAGGTTCCCCACATCTACCTGAAAGTAAGGATATAAGTATGTACTCCACTGCCCTCTTCAGGTGAGACCACTCATTTTCTGTGAGATTCAGCTCTGAACTCCTACACATTTGTTTACATATAGATGTATGTACAGTAAAGGAGAGAGGGGAAATTATTCTGTATTAAGATCAGCTTTTGACCAAAAAAATAATAAATAAAAGGATAAAGGAGATTGGAAAGAAGCATTGAGTATAAACCAACATCTCTTACATCTCTACAGGTAGAGATGGATGGAATGAGTTTTTACACCATGGTGCAATTTACTTATACTTAATAATACAGTGATGACTGCTTCCTTAAACCCTAGAATCCTCATTAAAGAAAATAAATATTTGAAATGTCAGGACATTTGAAATGAACTGGTAGTCAGCCTGACACCTAAAATTGGGTAATGAACAGCACAATAGCTTTAAACAGAATGATGGTCCAGAACATATGCACAGATATTAATATAAATGGATGATCAGAGGCAACATCTAAACTTTGTAGAAAATCTGTGTGGTGAGCTGAAGAGAAAAGAACATTAGAGTGAACCCAGAACTTAGGATGATAGAGAGAGATGTTTCAAAGTTGAGAGGAATAGGATACCTCCCAACAAAAAAAAACTCCTGAAGAGGAGTATTTTGATCCACTGTTTTTTAAATATATATATTTTTTTCCTTTCTAAATTTTTGGTGCATGATTAAGTTACTGTAATGAGAAAGTCTGAAACACCCAATTGGATTAATTTGTTACAGAAAAATAGTAAATAATTTCTTAATCAAAAATAATTTACTACACTATAAAAACTCTAAAACAGTGGGGACTGGACATTGGTAGAACTTGGAGATCTCCCAGCAAACTTCCTGGATGCTGGTCTGATCCACTCAGTGGTCTAGATTGAGCTGAATCAATTACTTTTAACGGCTGGATTTGGGGATTTTTGACAATCAATACCATTCATGGAGTTCACTCGTCTCTCTCCATTCTACCTGCAGTCATTAAGAAAAAAAAATTTATTTGGGGGTAGACACATCAGACATATCAGTGTACCTTGTAGAAGAGCCCAATGATTCTCTCACTGGTGTTGAAGTGGGGAGCATTGTTCCAGATGACTCGGATGAAAAACACAATGTCATACAGCTTTGACATAATTTCTCTTGGCTTGAGACTTAAAAGTTCTTCATGGGACTCCTTAAGTAAGCCCAGGAGGCTCAGGGTTTCCTTCACTTTCAGGGAACATTCCTAGGAAACACAGACACCATGGAATGATGATGATCTAGATGATTATCATCACTTTTCAGGATTTTAACTCGAAATCTTTCTCAACACACCTTTATCACTAAAGTGTTATAATTCTGATCCTCTAATAAGGACTTTGTCTTTTAGGTAAAACCTTTTGTAATGGGACCTTATTTATTCTGTCAGCAGAGGTGCTCAAGTGTTAAGACCCTGTTAGAATCCCAGGCTCTGCAATATAAGAGCAGTGTTGACCTAGTGGGTTAGGGCAGTGCGCTTGTGCTCTGAGAAGGTTGCAAGTATCCGGTTCAATTCTACTCCCTTCACGCTGGGTTCCTGAACAAAGACCCTTGAGTCCAAACTGCTCCGGGCGCCACACAATGCCAGCCCAATGCAGAGAGTGAATTTCCCCATTTCAGGAGAATAAAGAGATTTAAATTTTTCCAAGTTGGTTACTGAACATTTCCATTATTTATAGCAAGACCACTCTGGACTCTTGTTCCTCCTATCCAAGGTTACCTTCTGGAAAGGTCCCACCTCTCTAGACAAAGCACAAGCCTGCTGGCACCAGCTCTTTATAAAATAAATATTGGATCTCTATCTTGACAACAAGCATCAAATCTGATCACCTTAGCCTGGAAAGAACCTGCCAGAACCGTCTCACTCAGAGCTCATCAGTACCAGTAAGCCCTAAAAGATCTTTCACAGCTTCCTTCCTCCTCATTTCAGTTTTTATCAGTCTGCTTAGTTTCTTTGCATTAGGATCAGATGACTATCAGAAACTGACAGTTTAAGCAGGTCTGTCACAGAGAGGTAACCAAAATGTCAGCAAACTAGAGTGAAAGGCTTATGAAAGGAAACAAAACATTTGACCTCAGTCACTCAGTTTCAATACTAAGGACGGGCATATAAACTTGACTTTTAGGAATCTCTCATTATCATAGCACTTCAGAAATAAAAATAATTGTAGTAATTCTTAACTGAGCCAATGGAAAACATATATATATCTTACTGACATTGAAAAAAAAATATTTCATCTATTTATACAGTGTATTTTACAGATTCACCTTGGGATATAAGTAAAGTAAGAACAACCATTTATCACTGATGTGTACACTTTACCAATTAACTGCTTGTTTTACCTGTACTTTTGTGGTCTCATCAAGGAACCACTGAAGGCGTGAGGACTTGGCAAGCTGTAAGATCTCCTGGATGTGCTTGACTTCTGGCTTTTCCCGCCACTTGATGATCTCTGACAGCTTCATGGAGTAACTCTCCCAGAAGGCTATTTCTTCCAGCAGGCTTTGGTCGTGTCTTGTGTGTCTGGCTTCTTGGTGATCCAGCATCTCATGGATTTGAGCACTCCAGAACATCATCATAGCTACAGGTAAGGCAGATTAAAATTAAACAGATGCAAAGAGAAACAAATAAAAAAAAACTGGCAGAGGGACAGAGGGTTTCAATATGCACTAAAAAGGTTAAGAAAAAGTAGTGTGATTGAGAAGGAAGAAGTATCCTTTAGGGTCTGTACGTGTAACATTAACAGATACAAGGAGAGAAGAAAGTTAGAATTTAACATTATAGCATTAAATTATGTTGAACTTTTCATTTTAATTGAAAAAAAATAAATAAAATAAAATAAGGTCAAACTCTGCATCAAACTGATAACACCAAACCAAAAAAAGGTTTTTCTACTGCATTTTTGCACCATATATATATTTGTCTTTGCACTGCTGTGAACTTGCATATCAGTGTGTTTTGCATCATGTTTTTCTTCTCCCACGCTGTATACATTGGATTACTGCTGCACTTGATGAAATGGGAATGTTCATTTCACTGCTAAGCTGCTGATCATTCACTGTCTAAAAGCTGTACAAAAAAGTTTATGTATACAATCTGTGTATACAAAAAGACAATAAAAATTGTCTATGTTTAAGTAAGTCTAGGTCTAATTATTACAGCAGGTCAGAGTGAAAAGCTATTTCAGTAAAGATACTGATGTGGAAAAAAAAATTCCCTAACACTGCCTCATAAAAAGCCTTCTAAACTTACTCTCCAGTCTATCCACCAGCTTCCCATCCTTGCTGGCCTCCTCAGCTGACAAGTGTTGGGCTTCCACTGGGATGTACAGAAAGGTTTCTCCTGTTCTCCGATAGAGGATATCTGCTCAACAAAAAAAAAAAATGGAAACTCTCCACAGGTGCTAAAAGCTATAATGAAATACACTTGTAGAGAACTTTTTTCCTCACCACCAAGCCAACGAAAATGAAAGTACAGCTCCTTGGTAAATTGATCCTTGATTTCTTCTGTACAAGGGGTGGCAGCAACTGCAGGAGCGTATATGCAGGTCAGGTCTGCAAGCATCGTATGGAGGGGGTCCCCCCTCACACTATCAAACTGTATGACGTCAGCAAAGTTTTCCTCAGTGATTATAGCTCCTACAGGACGAGTGAAGTAGAACAGCCCCTCAACCACGTCCCCCTGTGCAAATAACATTCAGATCAAAGTTGGATACAAAAGGAAAATGAGAAAAACAGTGGATCAATATAGTCAGGGAGCATACTGAATTATATGTGGTATCAAAATGCACTGAATTGAAAGAAATCAGGAAGGACCATTGATAGGCAGGTTGCAGCCCATCAATCAAAGATGGAGACCGTTTATAAATGAAAAACATTTAACACTCAGTGGTTAAAACCTGGATGCTTTTTGTAAGATTTTCCTTAGGACAGATGACACTACATAGACGTAAGGGTTCCATCTATTTGACAAAAGCCATCTGATTTTCCTCAGATTGCATGTTTCTGCACAAACACCTCAAACAAGCTGCCAAGCACAGTAGAGGAGGTGCCATGATTTGTAATTAAATCTGCCATTAAATAATAAAAAGTAATGACATTAACTTAACTTAGGTATGACATGAAATAACAATTATTATTATTTTCTTACACCAGACCACAGAAAGCTCTTTCATAAGTTTATTAGATATATTTTAGACCAAACTAGATATAGAGGATTATAGAGGGTGGAGTTGCTGGCCCATTATGCTGTAAATAAATTGTCATTTTTAGGGATAATATTTGCTGTAGAGTAAATCAAATCCAGAAAAAAAAAATTATTGTCTATATTGCTCAACGAGAAGCACCATTCAGAAATGAGGATCATGAAATAATTATACCCACTTCCTAAAATAAGATAAATATATCTAATTGAAGCTAATGTATTCAATTATTACTGACAAATTCAAATAATCATTAAATAAAATATGCACTTTTTGTATTGTGTACATCCTCCACTACTGGTTGGCTGAAAGAAGACCATCAATTTGTTGAAATTGGCTAGTGAAAATCTGCCCATCAACCTGATTAAATGCTTTAGTGAGATGTTTGTAGAAACCAATATCTGCAAACCTTAATGAATGAGGCAATGATTTAAACCAGAATAGGCCAACTGTATTGACAGGATGCAGTAGGGGTACATTTTAATTAGCCAATCAGCTGCTTTTAAAAATACACTGTCAAATTATAAATATTTACACGATGACAGAATAACGTACTGGGTAAGGGGTACTGAAGTCCACCTGAAGCCCATTTCTTCTGTGCACATAGACCACCGCAACTGGAATGGAAGTGTCTGCGACAAACTGATCCAGGGGCTTCACATTTTCCTCTGTCCATGACTCCTCCGTTACTCCAGGAACGCACACACAGTTGATAAGCAACTAAACACAGGACAGGAGGAAGAAAACAGAATATTTAGTAGTTTAGACCAAATGTGCATTCGGATATCTGCTTGTGCTATACCTGACGGATGCTCTTAATGTTATCCTCATCCATGGCACTTATCAAGCATTATCCTGTGAAAGACAGGCTCAGTGTTAGCTTGAACATAAAACATGATAGGATCAGATCTTTTACTGGATGCTTTTAATTGTTTTTTTGTTTTTTAAGTTGAGCTTTGTTTTGATTTTATCTAGTGGTTTCCTGAGTCTTAAAATGTCTTGAAAGGAGTGCAGGGCTGAACTGACCATTGGGAATACAGGGTGAACGTCCATTTTTGGACAGGCTGTCATGAAAAATGTATTTTAAATTAATTATTTAATATATTAAACTTTATAAAATAATTTATCACTTCACCAAATATTGTTTTTAACTTCCCATATACCGTAGTTATAGTTTTGTAATAATATTACATAAATATTAATAAACCCTGCTATTTCAAAATGGATCATTTATCATTGGTAGAGGTGTTTAGTAAAAGGTTACATTTACTTGAGTAACCTTTTGAAAACAGTTAGTTTTTCAGGAGTAGTTTTACTGCAGCTATACTTACAGACACATGTGTGTCCATCCATCTTCTGCCGCTTCTCCCTTTTATTCCTTCAGGGTCGTGGTGGGGCTGGTGCCTACTGTATGTACAGTGTCTATGGGTGAAAGGCAGGGCAACATAAAGACACACAACCATACCAAACACACACCCAAGGGCAATTTAGAGAAGACAATTAACCTAATAGTCATTTCTTTGGAAGGTGGGAGGGGGGGAGAACATACAAACTCCAAGCAGAAAAACCCCAGGAATTGAACCCAGAGGCTTGTTGCTGCAAGGCAACGGAGTAATATTTTTTTCATAATGCAACATCTGGTTGAGCAAGAGTAACTCTACTCAATTAAGAAAAACTGACGTTTTTAAACTAAAATATTCAGCTAGCACAGAGCCAGCCAAATATTTAGCTACCTTGGTGCTAAATATTTAGTTTGTTAAATAAATATTCTATTTAGAGCTAAATATTTATTTAACAAACTAAATATTTAGTTTGGAGCATTTTTTCATTTTTAAACTAAATATTTGGCTCCAATCTAAATATTTATTTAACAAAGTAAGATTTTTATAAATTAATGAATTAATGAAAAAATGACTTGAAAAAAGTAAGCCCCTTATTTTTCTCTTAAAACACCTTAAATAACCATAAATAATGTTCTTAATGTTTGACTGCTTAACTTCAATCACGTAAATATGCAGTAACACATATAAAGGACCTTCAGTAAACACTGGTTTCATGTTTGGTTTTTTTAAACTAAATGTTTAGAAGACATTAATTGTTTTTATATAACATAATTTCCCCAAAAGTTTATTTTTGTTTGATTTTATATTTATTTAATATAATGTTAGACGATACGATCAGTTACTTCATTCTTTAGTAGACATTTTTTTACCAGTAGTCTGGGCCCTGAAGGAGCGCATATTGACTGTTTTTTTTTTGTTTGTTTTTTTCTGTTGGAAGGTATAAATTAAAGCCTTATATTTTCATTTTTATCGTTGGGTGTAAGTTAGGGGCAGTTAACCGCGAAAAAAGCTATAATAATTTGATATTTCAGCTCAACAAGTGCACGAATAACGGTTTACCTAAATCACGGTTAACGAACTATTTTAATAACGGCTATTTTCAGCGTCGAGCACAGCAATGAATAAACGTTAATTGAAGTTATGGACTAGATTTCGGCCATTCTCATAAATATTAAAACATACTTTACAGTAGCTTATTTAAATTTTTATTGTATAATTGTATCTATAGATTAATACATTTTTTTTCTTACCTTTTATGTTTTTTGCTACATTCAAACCACAGCCGCTCTGTGTCGGGATGTCGCTATGGAAACGAGTAACTGCCAAGCCCTCCTAATATTCCCTACCTCCAATCCTGATTGGACACGTAAAATAAAAGAAGGTCCATGATTGGACGAGAGAGTGGGTTCATGGATTGTGTGATTGGATGAATGTAACATGACGAGAGCGACCAAATACAGCAGATTTGATTGCGCAATAACAAACACCTGTCTCGATGCCATCATAGATGACTGTCAGTCAGGCTTTATGCAAGAGAGGCACTTCAGTAACAATATTAGGTTGATTCTGAACTTGTTTGATTATAAGGACATCATAACTGAAAACGGATATATTTTATTTGTTGATATCTATAAAGCCTTTGATACTGTAAATCACTGGTTTTTATTTGATGTTTTGGATTTTTTAGGATTTGTTCAAAATTTCAAAAGAGCAATTAAAACGCTATATAATGATTGTAATAGTTCGATTAAACTTATGTGGGGAACGACTCAGAGATTTCCCATTTCTCAGGGTATTAAACAAGGAGATCCTGCTGCGCCATTTTTGTTTTCATTAGTGATGCAAATGTTGGTACTGCAAATACAAAATGACACATTTGAAGGAATTACCATCTCAGGTCAGGAAATTAAATGCTGTCAACTAGCAGATGACACAGCTATCTTCTTGAATAGAAGAATAAATTGCATCAATGCTTTCTCTGAAGTGTCAGGTCTTACCTTAAACATAAAAAAATTTGTCTTGTTTCCTCTCAAAGAGGGCAGTATCCATAAAGAAATCGAAGGTATCCCTGGCAAGAAGGAAGTAACTTACCTGGGAATTAATATTTGTCGAGATCAGTCTGAGAGGGTTATTTCTAACTTTCATAATCTGATTCCAAAAATTAAAAATAGATTTGATGTATGGCTGATGAGAGATCTATCACTTAAAGGTAGAATCCTCCTGTCAAAAACAGAAGGGTTATCTCGCTTGGTTTATCCTTCAAAAGTAATAGATGTTCCTAAATCGTTGATAAAGAAAGTTGAGCCTGCCCTTTATAACTTTGTCTGGAAAAACAAATCTCATTATTTAAATAGATCTGTACTAAGTAATCCCTATAATAAAGGGGGATTAAATGTGTTAGACTTAAATACATCAAATGTGATATTCAAAGTGAACTGGATCAAATATTTTATTAGAGACCAAAATAAACTATGGTATTTAATACCAAACCTTATTTTTAAACGCGTTGGAGGAATAGAATTCCTTCTCAAATGTGATTTTGAGGTCAACAAAATCCCCATCCAGTTGTCTAATTTTCACAGACAGGCATTGTCTTGTTGGCTTCTTTTCTACAAACATAATTTTTCCCCACATAAATCTCTAATTTGGAATAACAAAGATATCAAATACAAAAATAAATCGATTTTTTATGAGACATGGATCCAAAATGATTTTTTTTTTTACATTTCTTAAATCTGTGTTTCTTTTAAATAAGATGTGCAATAAGATATAGCTAAATAATATCATGTATTCATCTTGTACACTGTATTTATTGGTTGCGCACCCTAAATATATTTTTCTTGTAGGAAGTTTTTAATACTTTTAGTTAGCATGACAAGACTGCACACCTTTCTGTTACCCTCTAATCAACTGCTTGTGACTTTTTTAAGATCTGTGCATAATACATCTAGAGGATGATTAATGAGAATGTTTATTAAGAAGATGTATTCCACACACATGCTTTTACTTCAATGTGTACTTTGTTTAATGTTAGGAAAAGATTGATTATCTTTTAGACATACAGTATCTTCTTATAGTGGAATACTTTTTCATGAACGTTCATACACACTGACGAAACTCATCAAAGTCAGCAACAACAGACGCAAGAAGTATGAGATCTTTTCAATTTCTTAGCATCAAAATGTGGGAACGTAGGTATCACTTCTTTAGAGTTTAACTTCTTTCCTATAGGTCCTGTAGTGGGAAAAAGTATTCAACTATTCACCCTAGTTAAATAAATGAAGATCGATGGATTTCACTCAGTTGACACATTTATGTCTTTGCAAAGAGAGAACAGTTTATCATACAGCCCTTATGGCACAGCATCCAGCCCTGTTCTACCTGAGCAGTGTTCGTTTCCTCTTATGTACAACTATAGAAAAGTAGTCAGAGTGAAAACAAATTACAGACACTTTGGTTAAAAGTAACATTTTATGAATAAACCTTGAGAAAGAATCTGGTTTGTTATGTTGAAGAAGCTATGTCTGGTCTACAAACACCCTCACCAGAGAATGGTGTGGCCTTGAAGGTGAAACAGAGAGAGTGAAAACTTTTATAGTGAGTAAATAGGATAAATGAATATATAATAGAAAAGAAATCAAAATTTTCCAACAACAGACCACCCTTTCGATTATAAAAGGATATTATCCTTGTGTAATCGATATTAAAAAAGGAAAATTAATGAATATAAAAAAAAGTAAAAAACTAAAATTGTAAATAATAAAAATAATTATAATAAAAAATATATATATATATCAAGAATGCACACCTGCAATCAAGCCAGTGGACAATGTTAAAGGATTAGAATAGATGGAAAAATCATGGAAAAGATTATGATGGCTAAAATATGTTGCCAATTAATAGAGCCCTGGAATCACATCCTAGTTGCCAAAAACATTTAACTTTTTTCCCCCAATGATGATAGTTTTATAGCCCTGATTGGATAACATGCCAAAATACATCACCTTCAGTGAGGCTCTTAGGGGGTCTATGGTGCAGGGGCAGGTAGTGAATCCAGCTCCTCGATGCTGATTGGCAAAAATACTTATGGATTTTTTGACAGGCAGTGGGAGACAATGAGGAGGCTTTCCTCATGAATCGAGAGGGGACAAAATGACGACAAGAACAGTCATCTTGTGCTGAGCACATGATGTGGTTTCTCGAGTTGATCATTTCGGAGCACTTCACAACAGCTATTTTCATCTGTTGTAGTATTGTGTTTAATGCTTTTCAACATTTGTTAATGCAACAAGTGAAAATTGGATTTTATCAACACCATTGAGCCTCCCCTGTTTCAGAGAGCAGCAGCTGCAACTGCTATTTGTATAAGTGATTTAATAATCCTTGCACTGTTCAGCAGGTGAGGGACCCAGATATTAAGTTGCTGAAGGGATGCAATTCCTCTAAAAGGAAAAAAGAAAACATTAAAGTAGCACATAACTCACAAAACTAAATGCATTAAAGCTAAAACAAATGTCTCTCTTGATGATGATCTGAAATACTTGGCCATAATAGAATAGCCTATATTATACTGTATATCTAACAAACTCAAGGATGAGGCCACTGATATATTGAGGGAGATCTGAAGTAGCTCTAAGCAGAAAGGGATAAAAACGAAGGTCTATTTGGATTTATAACATTGTGAGGGAGATTTGGCTGCAGGCCATGTCTGGAGCGCTGCGGGGTGGAGCGGAGACGGAGGATGTGGGATTTCAGGATAACAGGCGAAGCGGCGCAAGTGAAGTTAGACACTGTCATCAGACAACATGTGCTAATTAATAAATGTTTTAAATCAGATTGGGTCCGGATTGCCAGCAGGTGAATCTAGATCAGGACCACGTTCCACTAATCTGTGACCTCTGCATTAAACCGAAGCCAAGAATAACGAGTAACGTTTGTTTTAAAAATGTAAGGAATAGAAAGTACAGATACTTGTGTGTAAATGTAATGAGTAGAAGTCAGAAGTAGGAGGAAAAATAAGTAATGGAGTAAAGTATAGATACCTAAAAAGTGTACTTAAGTACAGTAACGAAGTACATGTACTTTGTTACTGTACTTACCTCTGGTGTCAAGTGAACTTGTAACAATTTTTTTGTTATGCACACAAACTGACATGTATTTATTCATAAAATGTATCATACCCGATGTTGATTTTAAATTATGAATCATATTTGTATTACATTACAATTTTTTATAAAATGTACCTAAAGGAAAGGAAAAAAAGCCACTTTAGATTCATAGATATCTACAAAGTTCCCTCACACAGGTGGGCCATATCTTACCTGTATGAGGTATCTGATCCTCTGTTATTGATGTAATAACAAATAACATAAGTGAACAACATGAATTGTGGTTTCCTGTGGGTGGTAAAATGAATACAACAGTAATATCAGAGAGAATTTAAACACTTTTTAACGACATTGCAGAACATTCAGGACATCTGTGAAGCAATGACTTGGTCTTCGCCACTCGCTTTTGCCCTGTTTTATAAGTTAGATGTCTTGGTTCCTAAAGGAGCCTTTGCAGTTTTAATCTCGGGGGTCCTAGCTGGAACAGAGTGATCACAGTTAGATGCTGGGGATTGCTGAAGATAAGCTGTCTGGCAATATGGGAGTTACCATATCCCATAGTGAGATGTCGAACGAATGCTATAAATGAGAACTTTAGGTTACTTGCATAATCCCGGTTCTCAGAGTAGCATAAGTTAGATGTCTCACCAGACAACCCTTATCCCTGGGACGAAGCAAGAAGAGGTGCTGATTTCAAATGATGCTGCATAGTGGTGCAATCTATTTAAAGGAAAGGTGATGTGGGCTTCACTATCACCAGCCGATAAGGATTGCGTATTGAGATAAAGGTATATGCATGAGGGGCATATCCAAACAAAATGAATGAGAACTGGGGCAAGTGACCTAAAGGTATTGCCAAATTGGAAAAACACAAGTTTTTCCTTTTGTTAAATTTGGTCTGTATATAGGTCAATTTGTATAGCACACTGTTATCTTTATATCCTGCTTCTAGTCTGTTTATATTGGTTGTCTATACTACCTTAATCTTTCATGCAGGGTCTGTGTCAGTCATTGTCACAGATATGAGAGCGATAAATTACATTTCTATTTCTTTGGAAGTACTGCACATATAAAGTCTTGAATCTTTAACTAAACCTATAAGCTTAGCTCAGGAGAACAGAAAATAAAATAGAACACAAAGTGTGCAATCATTAAGAATAAAAGCAACCTGCCATATTTAGAAAATAAATGACTTAGGAACTATTATAATAACAATAAAATAAACAGACTTCTTAAAAAGAATACAGTTTTTATTCAAAGCCACAAGGCATCAGATCATTTCAAAATGTTAATAGTTTAGAAGAAGAAAAAAAACTCAGATAGCAGGCTCTTAAGGCACGGAGAGAAGAAGAAATGTATTGAAAAGTTGAAACAAACGGTTACAATTGCAAGGCAAAAAATTTACAAGCATATAGCCAAAGATGCATTATCTCAATGTGTTGCAGCAACCTGATCATAAAATGCAAAAAGGTAACTTTCTTTGTTTACATAACTCACATATGGTTTTAGACTCTCAAAACACTTATTCAAGTATCCTCTTTTATATATGTATGTCGTCTGCAGCACTTATTCATAGCCCTAAAATGCATTTTTCCCACAGCATCTGAGACAAAATTTAGAATTACAAATATGGTGCAAATCTGCTAAAATTAATACAATTTTGCATACGTGCATTCCATGTATTTCTTTACAGACGTAAAGAATCAATAACACTGCATAACAAAACAAACGGAAAATAAATAACAAGAAAAGGATTGCTACTTATGAGGCTTATGTTTGGGATTGTATCTGTTCCTTTGGTTCATTTTCACATAAGAAAAACAGAATTTGTCATATTGTTTTTGCATCAACACCAAATAAATCTCAAAGAATTTGCACACATTTCTACAAAACTTCCATTAAGGAAAGATAATGTCATGAAAACACTTGCAAATTGTGGTTTTCATACAGAAATAGGAGAAATATCTACATAAAAGTCTGCAAACAAACTCCGGGTGGTTTGCATGTTTTACTATTTATAGTATGTGTCTTTACTCATCAGTCTGAAAAGGGAATAAAACTTCTCCTTTAGAATAGCTGAAAAAACATATAACAAAGAACCACATCACAGTTTTAGAAGACAAGAGTGGTTTCACTGTGTGATGAGGGATTCTTGACTTCTTCGTATTCCTAGAGATGACAAACCATCTTCTGTCAGTTCATACCTGCAGCACAAAACAAAGAGCAAAATGATCAGATTTAGTTCCTTTAAATCACAGGATGCAATTCAAAAATTAACAGTAGAATGAAAGAGAAAACATAAGGCTTGTTTACCACTGAGTGCACCCTTTTGAGATATCCTCTCCACTTAAATCTACCAGCACCTGCCAAGAAAAAACTTCATTTAAAAAAATTGTTATTTCATTTCATCTTTTCTTCAATACATCAAAGAAAGTGTTGAAGTGTGGAAATAGAATTAAAGAATAAAAAAGGAATGAATAAGAATGGGAATTGAAGAAAAACTTTGTGTGTTTTAAGGCAACAGGATATTTCTACATTTTTTTAGTTCTTTTTCTGAAAGGACAACTTTTATAAAGATGTGTGCCTGGATATCACTGCTTCTTGAGTTTTTTTTTTTTTAATGAGGTGTCCTGTAAAATGTAGATTTAGATATGTTCATAGCTTTCTGATACATAAGGATAAAATTATTCTCCAATTTTCATTTTTTCCGTCTTGCTTTGTGTTTCAATCGATCAAGTTTTTTCTTGTGGTATAGTTGCAGTTTTGTTTTTATGAATGTCTTTAATTGGGTTGGGCAAGAAGGAAAGAAATCCAAAGTATTCCTTAATCCTTAATAGTCTTTTTTAAACTTAAATGATAAAATACAACAGCAAAACAGCATCTAATATAATAATATAATAAATAAATAAGGCTTATTAAATGTTTTTTTTAAATCTTGCATGACCCGTTTATTTTTTTAGATTTTTTCCTTAATATCAAATATATTTGGCATTTTTGACTCGTATTCTAGAAAATGATCGTTGTTATTTGTTATTTTATAAGTTTCTATACTTTCAGTATTGTTTTTGTGTTTCGTGTACTCTTTAAAGTGTCTCGATAACAGATTAGGATAAAATGAAATGGTTCAATAAATTACCCTGATAAATTTTAGTTATTTAAAATGTTATCACAGGTACAATTTGAAATTAATTTCAAGTAAAAAAAAAAAGAAATAATGAAATGCAACAACAAATATACTAAATATAAATTAGAATATATAAAAATGATATATATATATATATATATCTACATATATATATATATAAATGTTTTACCTTTTTCTTTAAACATTTGGTGTGTTTCTCTAATTCAAAATATGAAATGTTTAGAAAACCTTCACAGTGACAAACTATATAGAGACGTTTTACCTTTCCCAAAAGGCCTTTGTGTTTGGACAGGATGCTCCTTCCATTTTTCACCGCTACATCCAGAGTTCTCCTATTCAGCTCCACATGGGAAATACTGAACTCAAACCTACAGACACAAATTCCCAGAGAGTGGAAATTGGCAGACTCAAATCAAAATCTATCTTTCGTTAAGCAGCATACACAGCCCACCTGCAAAAGCAACTAACTCTAAACCACTATCACACTAATCATGACATCCATTGTTTGAGGAAGGACCTAAAATAAAGGTTTTTAATTATTTGCTGGTTTGATTAAGATTGCTCCAATCTATTAGGGGAGCCTTTTGATTGACACAGAGTTTGAAAAACGTTAGTTGCACCCTGCAGAAAATAACCTACAACATAAAGAACTTTTCCAAACAACTGCACCTTATCTGAAGCTCAGGTCTCCTAAACAAATTTACATGTGAAGAGACTCAAGATGCTGAATGCAGCCTGCAAAAAAGCCTGCTACTGTAAATGTTAATGAGGACCCCTAAAAAATGAGGAGCGCACAAGTGTAGCTTTCATGGAAGCTGTGCAAAGACTAAAAGCTTTGCTCTAAAGACAAACACAAACATCAGATGGCAGCTTAACTGAATTATGCTACAATGTTCTGAATGTTTTGGACACAGAACAGAGAATATGTCTGGCTTAACATCAAATGCAGAATTTCAGGAAGCTTATGCCAAGTGTGAAGCATGGAATGGGACCTGGCCGGTTTACCACCATACCAATCTATCATACAGTAGATTCCACCATGTGTTAGAAGGTGTTTGCAGAAAATGTGAAACTATCCAAAGAAAACTCAGCTGAAACCAAACTGGACCCACAGACACCTCAAGGACCCAAAGTAAGTTTAGTAAATATATCAAAACCAGGAAATGAAAACCTAAAAAACAGACTTTTTCTCACTTTTCTCAACTTCTCTAGAAAGTTGTTCAGATCAAACACAACCGTGAAAATACTTTTGTGTGCTTACAAAAACAGTATAAAATCTATTTAAATCTGTTTCACGTAGAAAAAAACACTGAGTTTCAAATCAGCTAAATGTGTAAGATTTCAAGCAATAAATGGCCATACATGGCAATAGATTGTCATATTCCCACTTAAAAGAAACAAAACTTGATATGAGGGTGTTTAACCTACGTTTGATCATAAACAGGATTAAGAGTCTTCTTCATCGTGCTTGTCTTCCTCCTTCCCGACCGGCTCTTGTCAGGCAGCAAATACAGGCGTATGAAGGGGTCTGAGCCATCTTTGGTGAAGGCTATCAGATTTCTGAGGGAATGTGGCACAGAACTGTCAGACTCATCCTGCTGGGCTATTGCTACTTTGTTCAATCTGTTTATTCAATCTATAAAATATGTCAATCAATGACATAAATAATGTTTGGATGCTTCAAAATGATTTATGCTCATCGTAAATCTATTGCTGTGGTTTAAACCTGACCTGCAAGCGTGCACCACCACAACCAGTTTGTTCCTCTGGGAGCTGTGTCGAACAGTGAGCTGGATCTCACCCAGGGGGTATTGGCCAGGAGCCGAGCCGCTATAAACGCACCATAGTCAGAATCACTTTCACACAGATTGTATACGCACATAGATAGATTGGTTACTGAAAATTTTTATGCAAATTCCTCGCATCTTACTTCTGCAGCTGATGGAGTCTTTGTTGAAGCTCCAGGGTGGCGATAGGCAGTGAGATATCCGACGCCAGGCTGGGGGTGCTCTCCTTGTGAGGCAGGTATTTCTGAGAGCTAGAAATAGTGGTGCTCAAGTTAGGTGTGCTGCGGCGAGGGCTGGCAGAGTATGGCTCGCCGTCAGGGTCCTGGAGAGTGAGAGTGGAGGCGCGTACGGGCTTTGGAGGTGTGGCAGAAAGCAGCTGTGACTCTGAGTAGGACAGACTCAGGGAGGGGGCCAGGGCTGTCTGGGGAACACTGGATTTTCTGACCTGCACCGCAGAGGGCAGGTCTGAAGATATCTGTTTTTCCAGTGAAAGGATCTAAGGAGACAGGAAATCAATAGTGGGCTTAAAGAACCATAACAGATTTAGTGTTGAGCTATCTCAATGGAGCAAGTGAAAGTCTAGGAAAGCCATAAATGGAGATAAAATACTGCCAGTCTAGAATGACGCAGTTTTAAACTGCCGTCTGTCTCTACAAAAACACTATTATTCAGAAGTTATTCCAACTTGTGTTTCAGCTGAAACACCTTATTATGAAACCCATTTATATGTTAATGTGGATGTATTATTCTTTTTAATCTGATCAGTGGTGACTCAGAACAAGATAATTCTCTTAGCTTTCAGCCACATAAAGAACAATAACATGATTCCGGACAATAACTGTCTGAAATATCCACATTTTTAAATATTTAAAGAGGTAACATATATGATCCCTAACAGATTTCTTCCCCTTTACTTTCTTTAGATTTTAAATCATACTAGGATGTTTATGGCTATGAGCAAGTCTTACAGTTTTTTTCTCTGTCGGCTTGGCTCATGTCTTGACACAGAAATTCAAATAACATGAACAAACCTGTTGGAAACTGTTCTCTTTCACTTTGTGACATTTCCAATGTCTTTGTACATGCTTCAATGTACAAGGTACATGTAGGCAAATTATTTAGTTCATGTAGGCAGAATACCCTACCAGAATAAAGTAATAAAAACATTAAATGATGAGAAAATCACCACATTTAGTCAATTTGTGACCTTCAGAAAAGTTTAATCCTTATAGCTAATGCTAACTGTCTTGCTAATTACTAGTGTTGCACTGATACTGATACCAGTATAGGTCGGGGCCCCAAGCCAGCACTAAAATGGTGGTATCGGTATCGACGAGTACAGTACCAACAAATAGGGCACCAATACCATTTTGAGAGCCAAAAGTTTATTCAACTATTGTCACCAATTCCAGGTAGGCAATAAAAAGTTCTACTGGATTCACTTTGTATTAGTCTTTTTCCTGCTTCACAAAGGTAGGCAGCAGCTTGACAAAACCATGATGGCAATGATTTTACATCCAACTAGTATGCAGTTCTTCAAATATACACAGACACATCAATTTCAAACCGATGTTATCGGTATGGTCTCAGTATCGGCCGATGTTGCACCTAGCTTCCACTAATATTTCTGGTTTGTGAGGATTCTTTTCAGCCATTGATGCTCCAGTTTACACAAAAGAGTGAACAAATAGCTAAAAAAAAAAATGCTGCAGCAGCAAACAACAGTAGGGCTACTTCATTGGGCTTCGATGAAATGGCGGACGGCCAGCCAAACAGCGCATGTGTTAAGCTTGAAGCCTATGTAAAAAACGTCATGGCAGCAAGTACACCACTTTCTGCAGTAGGCAAAGTGGATTGGCTAATATTTTGTAGGCCCCAGCACGGCCAGAGTTTATGGATTTTTGGGGCGGGGGGCCATAAATGCAAGAATGCCATCCATCAATAAAGTCATTTTAGATTAATCTAGACACTTCATTTCTGAGAAAAATCCTCTTTATTACCTATAAGTAGAAATGTTGGCGATCTATACAAGAGTAATTATTTTTCTGAGAACTTTTTAACTCTACTCCTTACAGTTTTTTGCAATTATCTCCACTTTCTACTCCTTACCTAAAAAAAAAAAAAAGAGTTAGTTTTTTCTCATTTAAGCTCATTTCCAGTACTAAGAAAAAAAAGGAAATCTCAAAATAATTTGTTTCATCGAGACAATTAATTGTTTGTGATTGGAATTGGTACTGCACCGACTTGTTATTTGCCACCTACCAAACTAAATACATTTTTAAGATGATGCAGTTGGATTTTGCACCATTCACACGACTTGTGTATTGGGCATGTCATGGGCAATTCATCTGATGACATCACTATACAACATGCCCACGAAAGACACGCCTTTGTCTGCAGGCTGCAGACAGAAAAACTTACAGGATGGTAGACAGGGGGTCAATTTTAGAGACCAGGAGGATGACGCTGCTGTTCACGAGGATGATGTTAAGGGACCAGTTTTTGATGTCAACAGTAGCCTATGCTTTCTGTGGCTTTGAAGTTGAAGAACATTATGCCCCGCAAACTCTCATTTGCGGGGCATAATGTTTTTGGTTTTTTTTTCAAGAAACTTCTTTTTTAATTTTGAACAAGCTGGGTTTTTTTTAAGGGCTTTTTTTCCTCAAAAGACTTGTTTTGGACAAACTTAGCTCCATATTAGTTTCTAAAACCATTTTTCTTTTTTTTTTAACCATCTTAAGGTGGATTTGCGTAACTATTTTACAGGTTATATTAAAGGTATAGTGGATGATGTTCTTTTTCCGGGTGGATCATCAAAATAAATGGTGCTCCTAATTGTCAATCATTTTGGTGATATGCATACATAAGGCTGTCCTACGTGTTCGTCCCCATTTTCACTTACCGGTGGTGAGTTCAACATAGTGGAAAAATTGCAAATCTTCTTTTGGAAAGCATGATTGTATGAGTGATCCAAACAGCAACTATTAAACAGAGCGTGTACGAGGAGAAATTGGCTTGTGCATGCGCTTGCACACGTTTAATGGGCGTTCCCTGAGAGCGGGTAAAGGGTTGTGTATTTGCATTTTTTTTTTTCTTTTTTTAAGTGGGGAGGGCAGGTCTTTTAAAAATTCCCGAAAATCCTCCACTGTACCTTTAAGTAACTGATAAAACTTCCTTCTCCATTAGTAACTGTTTGGTAGAGAGCAGCAATTATTGCCGCTTTAATTTAATTTTTTAAAATTTTGAAACAGCAAAGAACCTCCATACCACCATAAGTGTATCCCTGCTATCATATTTGACTGTAGGTATGATTTTCATGGTAGATCATACAAGAAGGACATTGGGTTCCATCAAATCTACTGACAAAAGTCTCTTTCTTAGTATTAATGATAACCTCAAATGTAGCCAATAGTGCTGAGTGCTTGTCTGACCTTCACCGATGCTCTCCTTGAGTAATTTTGGAAGTGCAGGATAATAACTCTTATTGGTTCGCTGTTGCCTTACAAATGTTTTGGTTACAATTTCTGTACTCATAGATGACAGTGACTTTTTCTCCCCTCTTTCCTGAACTTCTTTCATTCCTGATGTAGCAAGAAATCTCAGTCAGGGGGAGGCAATTGAAACTGACACTAGAAACAGTTTCCCCCCCCCAAGCTGATTCATGATTCAAGGTGGGAGGGAAATCTTTTTTTTTAACTAACTGACAGCTTTAAAATCTCAGGTTATGTTTGTATGATATATATAAAAAAGGGCGATTATCTTAAAAATTTGCATTTTAAGGAAAGAGAAAAAGGATGAGACATCTGTAAGGGGGCACATACTCTTCACAATCACATTATGCATAGATATAAATATAGTGTAGGAGCAAGCTTGACACTTCTGATGTTTAAAAGCAGAGTCTATGCCAGGAAACAAATAAACCTCAATTAATTTAACTAATTTGATAAAAGGTGTCTGTAAGAATTATGCCATTGGATAGAAGTGGAGAGAGATTTACATGGTTGAGTATGCTGGCATAACAAAAAGCCCCACATACAACAGATTGACATATTATCTACAACTGGTTTGTTTTTAAAAATCCCTAAAATAGGATATTGCCTGACTTCAATCTACAATTCAAAGCCCAAGATTTCTTACTAAAATGCTTCTGCTGCTTTTGTGTAGACAGCTACAAAAAAAAGAATTATGCAAAAAAAGACAATGAAACAAATTAGCGGAAAAGATTATTAATGACGAGCTATAAAACACATGCATTACCATGATGTTTGAAACATTTTGCTATTATGAACTGAACGCTTAAGGTGGGAGTTTAAAAAGGAACCAGCTGAGAACAGAAAGGTTATCACATAAAACTCTTGGCTCCCCCAAAAAACCCTAAAAAGCAAAACAAATTTGACATTTATGCTGTTATAAAGGAAATTAATAACTTGTGAATAATCTAGCAACACAGAAGCTGTGAGTCTGTTTTTACCCTCAAGGCCATCTTTAATTTGATGGTGGAACTTGGTCCAGAGTTCTTCAGAGAAAAGCACTGCGCCAGCGTCATGTTCTCCTCCAGACAGAAGCCTACTCAAAGGCACACGCAAAATACCCAGTGTGCATTTGTGCTTATCATAAAATCATAAAAACAGTTTTTCTTTCCA
>NW_015150607.1:782020-786461 GCF_000732505.1 Cyprinodon variegatus
ATTTAATAAGGGTTATCATCAAAAAGCTCTTTTTTCAGTAATTGGAATTAAATAACAATTTTTATTTTTTATTTTATTTTATATACTCTAATAATCACAGAGGGAAATTACTTCTCTGCATTTAACCCATCCCCTTGGGGAGCAGTGGGTGGCCATTGTGCAGCGCCCAGGGAGAAAGGTGGGGTTAAGGGTCTTGCTCAGGGACCCAGAATGTGGGAGTGGGGGATCGAAATCACAAACTCAGGATTCAAAGCCCTATGCTGTAATTTACTCATTGTTCACAGAATGATCATTTCAAATAGTTGAATTTCTGTTTATTTTCAGGCTTAACTTTAATTCATTCCCAACATAATCCCACCTGCTAGATGGGGTCTCAAGGTTCACAACACTGCTCTTTATTTATTCACTGGATTGCTGTTAGACCGAAAAAAATTCAAGTCACCTGTACCAACTTGGTACTCCATTGAATCACCATAAAAATGCCTGTAATGCATGTAATGTAATTACCCTAAAAATGTAAACAATGCAGGTATATTACATTTACATCACCAGTTTAGCACTTTTGGCAAATCATCAGATAGTGGTTGTGGGGGTGTGCATATTTAATATTCTTACAATCTGACTACAGTATAATTATGCTCAATTAATGCACTAATTCTGTTGTGATGGATTTGTTTAATGTTGTTACATGATTTATAGACTTCACTGACTTCATCCTGTATATGCAATATGATGTGCCTATTTTTTTTTTACCATAAACTACAATAGTCTACAGATGCTATGAGGCAGCAAGTGTGTGTCAGAGTGATAACTTTATCTTTATTTTAAAAGTCCTAACCCCCGCTGAAAATGAGAACGCCATCATTGTTTGATACTTTAGTGCACCTATTGTTTACATTCTGACCAGTCTAAATTGGGAGTAGCAATATGGCGGCTGGTGATTTACTGCACCCTGTACTACCAACGGACTATCAGCAATCCAGTGAATAAATAGAGATCATGGGTTCACAAACACACAGGACTCCATCTTGTACGACTCCCATTTCAACTATTTAGGACCAACCAAAAACGCAGGCCATCACCCTGTTATTTCTGCTGAATCTTCCTGCATACAGATAAATTTTGTACACACATGTGTAAACAAAAAGAAATTTAGTTAAGTACAGCTCTCTGGACTATTTCATTCTTTGAAAGTGCAGGTAAGCACTGCATTTCAATAAGATCAGGAAAATAACCAAAAAATTGAAAAGTGATAACCAGGAGGAAAGGAGAGGCTACATCAGCATAGCTTTTAACAGGTAGGGACAATTCAAGAGAAGGATGCAAACTGTAAAGAAGCAGGCCGTTAGGATCACGAGGGGTGCTGGTGCCTATCTCCAGCTGTCTAAGGGCGAGAGACAGGGTACACCCTGGACAAGTCACAAGTCTATCGCAGGGCAAAACAGAGACAAACAACCATGCACACACACATTCACACCTAAGGACAATTTTAGAGAAGCATGTGAACCTAACAGTCATGTTTTTGGACTGTTGGAGGAAACCAGAGTATCCGAAGAGAACCCATGCATACTCAGGAAGAACATGCAAACTCAATGCAGAAAGACCCCGGGCTGGGAATCGAACCAGGAACCTTCTTGCTGTCATATTTGTTGATGTAAGACTTCGCTTCAATTGTGTAACCAACCATAAACCATGCCATTACTGCAGCACCATTAACTGTGTCATAATTGAACACTTTTCCTCTTATTCCACCAACCTTAAGAGTTTTAAATGCATTTATTCATTTTGCTCGGATTCCTTCTAAGTTTTATGAAAAGGAGTGGCTTGTCCTTCAGTAGAAAGGGTTTTTAATAAATTACAGAGGATCTGTAAGTGTTTCAGTCCTTGAATCACATCAATATTGAATAAATAACGTATAACTAAATATAGCACATTGCAGGAAATGTGACAAGTATACTTCTTCCTCTTGGCAAAACCAGGTAAAATTGTCAGAGTGAGCTGGCAAGAAATATATCAGTCATAAGATCAAATGTATAACTATTTGCTGGTTTAGGAAAAATATATTTGCCTGTCTGTTGGTCTAGTCAAACTTTTAAAGACAAATCGGTAAAATAGCAGTAGAGTTCTAAAAAATGTATGAATTCCATCATTTTATTATTATGGCTTGTTTTTATTTTAATACTCACCTTACTCTCCAGAGTTTTATGTCCAACTGTGAACTGAACATAAGGACTGGGTTCACTGCTGTTTTTCTTGGCTGACTATTGGACAACCAGAAAGAGAAAGAGAGGCGTTAAGTAACTGCCAACACAGTGAAACACAATTCAGTGACGGGAAGCACAATCACAGTACATGTTGGAGAACACGATTAGCACACCACCCAGAGGGAGTCTGCAGTTCAAACAGGAGGAAAGATGATCAGCCTGGTAGGGCTGCAGGCAGACAGGACACTGAGAGGCCTTTGTCTCATCTACAGGTTAATTTAGCATGATGACTTTGGATACCTGGGAATGAATCAGTATTCCTTAAATGAGAATAATAGCGTTATTATTATAAAAGCTCTGATGAAACATAAATAGAGGAAGTCTTTCATTTCTCACTTGCATAACATTAGGTTTCATCATTCATGTCCATGCTCATCAAAGAAACATTTTACTATGCAGGGGTAAACAAAATAATATCAAACGCAATCTGATGTAAGATCCATCAATGTGGTTTATATTCAATGGTTTCTGTAGCAGTAAAAAATGATCTGACTACAATTCTCTAGTTTTTAAATTTTTCCTGGATTAAAGGGAAAATATAGAAATAAATATAGACATTAAATTATTTTACAATTTAAACTAGCAGGGATGTCAAGATGGAATATTCTCACAATAGAAGGACCAATGATATACTGCACTCTCTGATATATTGTCACCTCTCACAATGATGTGAATTAAGTCAAACCTACAATTTGAAGGTGACCAGAGGGTATAATTAGTGACATCCTGTGTTACTGGCAGAAAAATATGATACGACACAGATGCATATTTCTCTCAGCCTTTGGGAGGAACATTTCTATTGACTAAGAAATTCATAACTTTATAATGTTGTTTGCGAGAGAACTTGATTTTGTCACATTATCGTCTTCAGGTGAAATTTGCAATCCACTGGAGGCGCTCTCTGCCATATTGCTTCTATTTTACGCTGCTCTCTCTGGGCAGGGGGGGTCTAAGCCCTGGGTGGCAGCATGGATTGAAGCACACAGACTCTCAGCTAACAAAACAGAAGAATGGTGAGTGATGTCACATATTTCATCTAAAAAGATACTCTCAGTTTTTCACATTTCTATTATTAAGTTCTCCTTATCTAAAATAGTGACTTTTTGCTCCTTCAAAGCCAAGCCTTAATGATGATTTTTATACCTTCTTACCTCTGGCACAATCAAAGGTTGATGGGTGCAACCATTTGAGGAATAATTATAGACTCAAAACTTCTTGGAGATAATAAAGAAGCAGTATTAAAAATGTGCAATAGTTGATTTCTGAGTAAGGAAATTGAACACGTTTTTTTTTTGTGTGTTTTCAATACATGTTAAGTCTTTCTACCTGTTTCCGGAGGTGGTGGGTCATAGCTTTGTGAGCGTGTCATCAAACAGGCCTCTTTCCAAATCAAATGACTGGTAAATAACAGGTCACACAGATTTCCAAAGGAAAATTACATCACCAAGTAGGAAAACTACAAAATGCCAACCAACAGGCTTGACAATCTCATTTCCAATACAGATTGCAATGTTATCAGTTACCTCATTGGCAAACAAACAAGCATTTATGCTGCTCTGTTGTCTGCTTGTTCTGCAGGTTTAATGAGACTTAAAGCTCAAGCTAACAGAAAAGTACAAGAGTTTTGGACTTAGAGAGGCAAAGAAGTACAAAAAAAAAAAAAAAACAATAGGGGTTTTCTCAAAAAAAAAAAAAAAAAATTCATAAAACATTCACATGCAAGATGAGAGTTGGGAAATGTGAAATCAGATTTAACATTAAGGAAGCCACAGGGAAAAGCATTAACAGGCAATAGCACTGTCATGCACAGTTTCACTTTTAATGCACCTTAACAATCATCACAATCACTCCACAGTGGGTGGCACAGTTGTGAGCCAGCAGTGCAGTGACAGGGTGTAATCTCAACATGCAGACCATTCTTCCCACATTACCTTCAGGGCCTTAAAGACTGAGACTTGCTTCAAACCATCATAGGTGATATCTGACAGGTTGCTCTTTAAGCCATATGGAGATTTGAGGGAAAAAAATCACACCCTTGGTTAGTTGGAATGAGTCAGCATGGTCACGGGGAACAAGAGAAACCCAGAGCATTAAAGGTGCAATCTAAATAAATTGGAGTGTTAAAGGGGAATTAGTACAGAGCAATATATTCCAGGTGCTTCTTTGACCTATTAGAT
>NW_015150607.1:786807-789920 GCF_000732505.1 Cyprinodon variegatus
CCTTGAGGATTGTGGGGGAAAAAAAGAGAGTTTAAAAGCCTGAGATAGTTTTGATGACATTAATGACCGTTCAAATTCTGCTAGAACATGGTTGAGCTGTATTTAACCATACATATGGAAAGTTAAGTTGCAGGATAAAGTCTTGAAAGGACTATGACAAAAAGTTCACTTAAGAGTTTGAGTCCTGGCTCAAGTCGCGCTTTAATCCATGTTATGGTCTACAAAATCAAAATGGGATGCTAGATGACAGTTATCCAGCTGGCATTCAGTTCTACCCTCCGTAACAGTTTAAAAGAGAAACAAAAAGGAAACATGCATGAGCCTATGTTTCAAAGAGCGACAAACAGTCATAGCAGGGACAAAAACTAGATCTGCACGGTGCAATAGCATACTTTTCAGCCAGACACTATTTTTGGGTTAAAAATATATTTTTTATTGGCCTTTACCATATTATAACTGTTTGAGTTGTTACTTGTCATAAAGCATAATTCAAATGAGAAGAAATAAATCCTCTTTGTGCACCAAATTTATACAGCATACAAATTTTACTTTTACTAGTTTTATGCTTTACTAGTAGTTTTTTAGTATAGTTCTTACTAGTTTTTTTCCTTTTACTCCAGTTTATACAAATACTTTTGATATAATCAGATTTTTTATAAATGATTCATTGAATAGAAATCAGTTGTGATATATGTGCATAAAATGGAGGTTTAGAACGGATCCTTCTGAAATTGCTGAATTCTAACAATGACATACTAATGAAAGTACTACCCAAAGTAAAGCCCAGGAGGAGCTTTTTTTTAAAAAAAAAAAGGCTTTTTGTACCTGAAAATTCATCTCCACATGAGCACTGAGAGATCATTAGAAACCCTGCCAGCAGTATTTGTGCTGAAGCTATCTCCTGTGGCACAACACAACCAGAATGTAATAAAGAAGAAAATAGAGGTCCTTTAGAATACTTTTCATGTTAATGGATACTGATTTCTTTTTAGCTTGAAGCTAACACATGCTTTGGGTTAAAGGTTTTAAAGAGATCATGTTGTTACTCAAACCATGTCATCACACTGTGCTAATGCACATTACAAAGATGCAGAAGCATCAGAGGACTCACGAAATTTGCACTACACTCAGATGTATCGCCCTCACAAAAGATTAAGCCAGAAGCTCTCCTCTCACTTAAGTTTCCACAGCCTAAGCTGCCTGTGAAGACACCCTTGGGTGAAGAGGAAGGAGAATAAAGGTAAAACAGTTAAATAGTTCAATTCAATTCTGTATTTTTGACAAAATTACATAAACCCATTTGGTTAAGAAAATCAAGGACTAAACGTGGGTTTTATTGTTTGAGCGCTGCAGAAAAACTCAGGAGATGCATTTTATCACGACAAGCTTTATATAATCGTGGTTCTCATTTAACAATGAGTGCTACAGCATTTATTAGGCTGAGTCCTTGAGGTGAAAAGGCCAAAAACAGAACTTTTTTCATCTAAATTGAATTCCTTATGAGTCTCTTGCAAACTAGTCATACTCATTGATTATGTTCCCCAGTTTGTTGAATAAAGTCCCCATGAATAAAATGTTACACGTAGCTCTACGAAAGGGTAATTTTTTAAAAACCTCTCTTTTTGCACAAAATCTGGATTGCATTTATTTTGAGCCTAAAAAACACTATAATCCCCAAAACGTTTTACTTTGAAATAACCTTGAAAATTGTAATTTTCTTTCTACTTCACTATTATGCATTAGCTGTTTTGGTCCTATGTATAAAATCCAAGATAATTAAAACATACCATGTTAAGATTGTAACAAAGCAATAAACATTAATGGAAAAAACCTAAATGTGCATAGAAGAGTTTCGAATTTAAATAATTTGTCCTGTGTAGTGCAGTCCTGTTTCTCTGTGATTAGCTGTATATGCTCTCTTTCAGCCTCTGACATGGAAGCTGGCCTGGAGCTTGTCTGCCTGGTTGTGCGTTTCCTGGACGGGGCCACCTGGGGAGCTGGTTGACATTTGCCTTTTGTATCTCTGCTTCTTTTTCTGTCTGTTTGTCTCCTTGAATCCCAGTCAGCCTCGACAGATGGCCGCTCACACTGAGCCTGGTTCTGCTGGAGGTTTCTTCCTGCTAAAAGGAAGTTTTCCTCTCCACTGTCTCTACAAGCATGCTTGGTTTGAGGGATATCTTTCTAGTCAATGAGTCGATGCAATCAACTGGTTTTCCTTAGATAGAAACCTTTAACATTTTGCTACAGGATTTGAATGTAAGTCTACTTTCCAAGGTCTTGAAAATCAAATAAAAAAAAATCACAGAGAATAAATGTTCTGACAAAATAAGGGTGCCATTGTGTAACAGTAGTGATCAAAGAAGTAATGCATATGTGGACAAGCATTATCCCAGCTTTACACAAACAAGGGCTTAGTGTTGATAAATGCAGCAAATCTGCTTCAACAGTGAAAAACAGAAGCCCACTCAAGAGAAAAACATAATCACATACTGTTTAAGTGAACTTTTTTATTACTAGCATTAAAAGAGAAAATGTTTCAGCTTCTTACTGGCAGGTTCTTAGCTGAGTCTAGAAAGACCACCAGGAGAGCTGACGAGAGTCCATCTTTTGTTGGGCTTCTGTCTGCACGCACACATCTTAAAACCTAAAAGAAAACAGGAGTGTGCATCTACATGATATAAATCAGTAAATACAAAAACAACAGCAATTATTGATTACTTTAGCATTACCTGATCCAGCTTATCAGAAGTGGAGAACAGAGACAGCCACTCTAGTTTTAAGTGCAGTTTGCCAGTAGGTGCTTCTTCCAGTTCAAACCACTAAAAGGACAACCAAAAGAAAACTTTTTTTTTTTTTTTGGTGAATGCACAAAGTAAATGATTCATTTTGTCATGTAAGGAATTATCTATTTAAAGGGACACCTGAACACTTACACAATTGTTTGGTGGGTATTAGTTTAATGAAAACAAAAAAAAAACTTGTACATTGTTTTATAACCACATTATGATTACATTTTTTCCTTTATTTTAAATCAGATTTATACATCCGGCCTTTTACTATAATAGCAAATGAGAGTTCATCAAGAAAATTAGGCAAATGAATGAGATTTATCT
>NW_015150607.1:792409-819996 GCF_000732505.1 Cyprinodon variegatus
GCACCGCACATTTTTAGGGGAAAAAAAAGACGTTTAAGTGCGCCTTATAGTCGTGAAAATACGGTACTTTATATTCTATCCCCAAGCTGAACAGAGGAAGTGCAATAAATCATGTTCTGCTTTGAAAAGGTGTTATAAAGACACAGCAGGAGAGGAAAAGGGAAGCTAACCTTCCTAAGAAGTCATCTTTGTCTGGATCTTCATCAAACAGCTCGATTTCCAGATGTTGACCAGAGGGCTCATACACAAGAGCCTTAAGGAAAAAAAACACGAAGAGGCTTATTTAGAGTGCTTGGTAAATAGAGGAAACTAATGATGTGAAAAAAAACAATCACATTTCTCTTCCCTTTAATTATTAGATTAAAAAAGGCCTCTGTTTTGATATGTCAATATCATCACCTCATAAACCTCATTCCACTTGGGATGGAGGCTCTCCTTTATCGTCTTGCTATGGAACATTTGATTGCTGACATGCAGGATGCCATAAGGGTCCGACTTTCCTTTGATCAGTCCTCCCAGAAATTGATCCTTCCCTTCCAGATCCTGAGCCTCGAGGAAGTGAATCCTGAGAACTCCCTGTGGTGATATGCAGAGCAGAAAGATAAATGGTGTAACTGGTCATTCAAGTCTGGAGAGTTACTTAAAAACATTCGTTTCAATGTTTCAATGTGGAGAGAGACACATTCTTGAAAAAGTTCAAAGAGTAAACAGGTTATCTCAACTGCAAGTTGCTCAAAATTGGGAACAAATATGAGAAATTAGTAATCCAACACAAGCATGTTAATAAGGTGCAAACTCTAAAGGTATTTTGAAAAAGTAATATTATGAAACTTGAGGTGTTTGTCTCTTGTCAAACTCAACTCCAGACAGTGTTCATGGATGCTGGGAGAACGAGAGACAATGAAATTAGATCCTAATTGAAGCAAGTTAAAAGTGATATAAAGTCAGCTTTGATGATGGTTGTATAATTAGCTGACAGGGAACTATTTTTTCTATTTAAATAGAAAGAACTGTTTATAACTAAGCACCACCAGCAGTTAAAAATCCAGTTTGGTAAAAAGACAAATTCAAATCATCTTGAAATAATTAGCAGACCATTTATGCAACTGAAAAGTGGTTTACTTTTAACACTTTATAATGTCTTATCTCCTTAATTTGGGTGCAGGCAACACACAGTCACACTGCTGCTGTACACATCGTTTCAGATCATAACTGACAAGGATGTATATTGGAAAAAAGAAATCATAACAAAAAAATAATAAATTCATGTTTTGTACTATTTTATACATCATCTCTTAAATGTTAAAATTGTAATAATTTATTAATTTTATTATTCTCTGATGCCACATCGACACCTCTGTAGTATTTCATACAATGCAAACAAGTATTATATGCAGCCTAAACTATCAAATCCAACACTGATTCTGCAAAACAAATACCACTGCAGAGAACTAATCATCATTTCTAAACTGGCTGCACCTTGTAAAACCTTTAGTTGGAAAATGTTGGCATTTTCTTCATTATTTATATAAGGTGTTTCATTTAGTTAGTCATTAAGGCTCAAAGAACATAGATTTCAATCAAAAGTGTGAATAAAGGCGACTTAGTCCAGTGAAATGACAGATATAATTATAAAAGGACTTGGAGAGCACAGACTTCTACCAAACAGCAAAATTTGCCCCCAATTGTGACTTGCACCTATGCAAAAACTCACAGATTATCAGGATCATCAAAACATTTTTAATTAATCGATCCTTAGTATGAGGAACACCTCTGATAAAAACAATCTGTAAAATACATTTGTAAGTTTTCAAATTATCCTGCTAACAAACCAACAACATTCCCTTTTCTTATGTTTCTGTCTTCAGTAAAATGCCTCCGGACTTTTGAGTCTGATGCCGAGGCTGTCATTATTCACTGCTGCCACCCTCTGGGTTAGTGGTGAACTGCTTGTTCCACCAAATATTTCTATCCCACAATGTTAGAGAATCTTTAAAAAATCTCTGTATCCAGATTATGATCTAGATCATAACCAAAACATGTCATTAAAATCAAGCCATAACCTTTCAAGTTATCCTGTATACAGACAGACAGACAGACAGACAGACACACAACATCTCTTAAAATCATAAGCTTCTTGGCGGAGGTAAATACAGAGACTTGCTTCAGTACCTTGGGCATTGGAAAGCGAAGCTTAGCCAGGTCCTCGTCTCCAACCAGAGGGATTGTTATTCGATTGGGCAAAACCACATAACTGTAGATTATGTCTTGAATCAGATTGTTGGAGAAGCCGCTGCAAGGACAATAAGATGGGTGGAGATGTAAGAATGTAGGATAAGGGAAACAAACGGAAACCAATTATTGCATTAAGAGTACACTAAGGGTATATTCAGTTTCATTCTTTTATGCTATAAAGGAATAGGGCCAGGAATTTTGAGCTGATGCATCTTCTAGATTACATAATATTTCAGAGATGTGGGATGACAAGGAAGGAAGTGAAAAAATAAAATTACCCACTGTCATTCTTTTATCAAGCTGGCTTTAAGGGGCATACTGGAAAATTACAATAACTGCTAGAGAAATGTAATTAGAATGAACTTTCATTAAGCTGTCAGGCCTTTCCCCTATGATAGATTGCTGTGATTATGGAGGAAGTGTCAATATAACACGATGTGTCTATTTTGATTAAAGAATTATTTCTTCAGATACCAATCAGTTGTAATTCTGAGAGGGCCTCTTAAGTGATTCATCAATCAGTCAAACAGAGAAAATACAATATGGGCTTCCAGAAATATGACCAGGCTGCAAGCAGGACATAACATCTAGTCAGAAAGAACCTAATGAGTCCATTCCCTTTGATTCGCACTTATACAGTGATATGATAGAGTGCCACAGCATGAAAACAGACTGCATGTAATTTGTGACGTAAATCTGTAAAAAGATGAATCATTGGTGTCTTGCTGAATAACACCCAAGGTTATTGTTCTGTCTGTTTAAATCATGAAAATCTGATGACCCTGATCAGCCAGGACTGATGTACGGGTTCAAAATTCAAATAAACATCCAGGATTTATATAAACACCTTAAAAGGAAGTCAGATCAAATAATTAAATAAAATTAGCAAATAACCAAATTAACAGGTGTGTAAAATTGAAAAAATTGATAGCAAGAAATTTTAACCAAAGTTTAATAAAAATGTACCAAAATACTGGTGCAACTCAAAGTATGACAGGGAATTTATCAAACCACTTTAAATTTAAAAAAGTGATTATTGCTTATTATGCTTATTCATTATAAAATTAGAGATTTTATGTCATTATGTCTGTCCATTTTTAATAATTATAGGCTAACATTGAATGAAACCCCAAATCTAAAATAAACATATAAATAGAGAGAATAGTTAATGACACGTTAAGAAGGATTAGCCACCAAAGGGCAACTCTGAACGGTTAGAAACTGCATTAAAAACTGCTGAGTGGAAGAAAAAAGTTTTGAAATTGGGGGACCTTTACAAGATGTTTACTGTCCATGCTTCAAGAGCCAACACATTCAACAACTCAAGGACATGGGCTAAAACTGTCCAATTTATTTTCCTAAAGAAGCATAGTCATGTTATATGCATTTACAAACCGCACAAAAGAAACATTTGATTATGATAAAATAAAATAAGGTTATATACAGTAAGCATTGATTCTGTTATTAGTTTGTTAATATTTTCTGAGCCTAAATAGAATTGTAGCAAAGGAACAATGAGCAGACATAAACAGACTGGCACTGTCAGTAGTATAGTGGAATTTATCAGAAAGCCAGATGGTGACTATTGATGCAGCTTTTAATAGAGCCTGACCTAACATGACCACCCTACAATTCCTGCTGGTGTAATAATGGCTCAGGGTGGTGAAGAAACATCAATATTGATTAAATAACCTAATCTGGCAACTCTAATTTCTAGTGAATTTTCCTCAAAGCTTCGTATCAGAACATTAAGGGAAAAGAAATACAATTCCCACTCCTAAAATACACAGAAAGGGACACAGCATTAAAATGCTTGCACTGTTAATGAGGTTTGAATTGAATCTGAAAGCGACAGAAAAACTAATTAACACTGGATCTTGGACCTAACTATTTTCACAACCCTGCTGGTGTTAGCCCTAAACTTCCTCATTGAGCCCCACCGTTGCTTTTGGAGACATAAACGAAGGGCTTAATCTACTTATAAATTAGGCAAAAACTGTATAAAATGCTAAAATAACAAACAACATTCCAACACAATGGGGTAATTTTTCAGGAAACTTTGTAGGCAAGTGGGGTGATCTACAAGCACACACATTTAAAAAATGTCAAATGATTGCATTATGCCCTTACGGCAATCCTGACTCACATCATGGGCTATCTGCCTCTATGCCATGCAGCATTAGGTCCATGTACTGAAGAGCTAATGGTCTTACTTTTAAGTAATTATTTATATATGGTTATATATATTTTATACAATATTCTCAATCTTCTAAGAAAACTAGATTTAGGTTTTCATTAGCTGAAGGCTTTAATCATTAAAATTAACATAAAACAATACATAATTCATTTCAAAACTGCTTGACTTTCTTTTAAATTAAAATACTGTACTGAATGAGGACTTAAATAAGTTTATAATCCCTTTGGCTGAACCTTTATTTATTTGCATGTTAAATCAAAGAATACATATTTAAAACAAAATACTGTTGATGAGGGACATAACATAACATTTCATAACATTTTCTGCAGCGACCAGCAACTTTCCAAAACCTCCAATGCCAGTTACCAGCAAGAATAACATCTATCCATCCATTTTCTGTTATGCTTCATCCCTGTTGGGGTCACCAGGGGTGCTGGTGCCCATCTCCAGCTGTCTACGGGCGAGAGGCGGGTCACACCCTGGACAGGTCAGGAAGCATAACATCTCCTGGAAAATGTTTACTTTTGTTTAAGGAAATGAAAAAAAAGTGATGGACTGATAAGAATAAAGAAAAATCCAAGCGTATTGGTTAAAGAACAAAGGAAATTTCCAATAAGTCAGTTGGAAAATAAGGGGATAATAGAACAAGAAGAATTAAAATCTAATTCTGTGTCTAATGTTGGGTGAATTTAAAATAATTAGAGCTTTTAATGAGCAATGTAAAGACCCTTTAACCCTCATTGGACTGGTTAAGGCTACGGCACCAGACAGCAGCAAAACAATATATTGCACTACACACACTGCTTTAAAAATCTACTTCTGGTAGATTAGGTTACAGCAGTCCAGTAGTCCTAATGCTGTAGAAACCTTTTTAATGGTTCAGCATTACTAGTTGATTAATGTCTTTAACCACTGATCACTATGAAGCACACTCTCTGCAAAATAGAGGATATCACTAAATTTTAATCCATGTCGCAAAGGAAAAAAACAGCATATCAGTAACTTGGTTGATTCTGAGACCGGCTTAGTTACTTTCTGAAGCTATTCATAATGTAAAGTCAGTTTAGGGTTATTAACTTAAAATTAATGTCAACAGTAAGCTTAAAATACATCATAAATTACATTTTAGAACAAAATGACATTATGCACTACATCTCTGAATGAGAACTCAAAAAAATCCGGCGTAACTAATTGAAAAACCTGTATCAACAGTTCAACATCTTCTTAACAATGACAATATACTTTAATGTCTTCCAGTCAGGTTTCCGTGCCAACCACAGAGACAGCCCTGATTAAGGTGTTCAATGACATCTGTATAAATTCAGACCCCTGAAGAACCACAGTGCTGGTAATATTGGACCTCAGTGCAGCGTTCGATACTGTTGACCACTCGATTTTATTAGAGGGTCTGAGAAACTGGGTCAGCCTTTCTTGTACAGCGCTGGACTGGTTTAAATGGACTCAGACCTGAACCTTCAGAGCACATAAAGGCAGTCAGCCTTTTATCACCTGAAGAACATCTCCAGGATTAAAGGACTAATGTCCAAGCAGGATCTAGATAAACTCATTCATTCTTCATAGGTTTGTCTCAAAAGTCCATCAGTGAGTTGCAGCTGATCCAAAACTCTGCTGTCTGTCTGATTATGAAGTCCTTCCACTGGCTTCCTGTAGCTCAGAGAATAGACTTTAAATTCTTCTTAGTCTATAAATCACCGAATGGATCAGCACCCTAATACGAAACAGATTTTTCATCAGTGTATGTCAGCCTTCTCTGTCCACACAGACATGGAGAAGCAGCAATTAGTTCCTATGCTCCACTGACCTGGAAAAAATTCCCAGAATAGAGTTTTTTTTAAGTCGAAGTTAAAAAAAGCAACATTAGTTCAGAGCTGCCTTTGACTGTTGAAGTTAAACTGTTGACTGAGGTATTATTAGCTTATAGTTGTGGTCCAACTGCGTTATTTCCTTCTCTATCTGATTTTATCATGTTTTTTATCTGCTTTTATTCTGCTTTTTGTGGTTCAACTTTTTAACGAATGTTCTTACTTTCATCCTGCTTTTACTTTTCCTCTATTTTATTATCTACTTCTTGTAAAGCACTTTGAATTGCGCATGTAGTGAACTGTACAATACATATAAACTTGCATTGCCTTAACTTACGGTTACTCACAGAAATATTCCCAGACATTGTACTTCTTCATGTTTTGTTACATTGCTACTATAAAATGTAAATTTTATTAAGAAACATAAATTCTGACATCCTGATTTTAAAATAAAATAAAAGATTTTTAAAGATGTGGCATCCATTTGTTTAGTAAGATTTCCTTTTATTACCCTGAGATACAGTCTTTTGCAAACAGTTGCCTTAGGTAGTCACCTAATTAATGTTAGAGCTGAAGGCATTAGGAGAACATCAATAAACAAAGAAAAAAAGAACAAACAGACCAAGACACACAGCAGAGGGCTCATGCATAGCTGTGGAGATGTTTTTATGGAGGGTTAAACACTAAATTTAAAAGAAAGAAAAAATCTCACACCTTAACAGCAAAGTGTTATCTAAAACATGATCCAGTTTCTTTTAAAATAAAGAAACAAAATGACTTGAAGAGACAGAGATGCTTTGCCGTTGTCTTCTGGTGCCAAGAGGAAGTAGACATTTAATTATTCTCCATTTATCATTTAGAGAAACAGTTACATAATGGCCTGCTGAGAGAGCTGGAGCTTCTCTAAAACAGCCAGCGACAGGGATTCCTGCTGCATCAGTGCTTGTAGCTGCAGTTTTTCAGCTCTTTTGTTGTAAACACCAGAACTCCCACATGTCTGTGTGTTTATGTGTGTGTAAGTTATTTATGTTCGTATACCTCTACTAACTGCATCTGTAGTACATGCATGCTTTACTGGCTATGTACAATATAGCGGTAATGGTTTTCTCTGGCTATTGAGTTGCATGGATTTGTCTTTGCAGTGTTACTGTATGATTTGTACTAATAGTTTAGTTGGTCACTCCATCTTTTCTGCTGTAGCAACTACTAGATTGCCATAAAATCTATATGTTAGAGTGCAAACATATATCTTTTACAGAAGATAAATACTATTGGCATTAATAGTCCCCAAGTGTGCCCTCATGTACAATTAAAAGGAGAATTTTTTCCTTTTTACGGTAAAATGTTCCCACGTCAGCAGAATTCATTGGCACCTAGATGAGGCTGTTATAAATATTCAGAGCTCTCGGAAGAATATTTTAATTCCTCCTCCAATACCAGAGCTTTTATTGCACAGTGCAGGGAAAAGGTGGCCTTTGCAAGTTGGATCTGTTTTGTTTTTGATGTTTTGAAACTTACATGTACAAGACCACATAAATTAAAAAATCAAACAAAGATAACCGGATAATCTAAACCAGGCAGTTCTAAATCAATTATATCCATCATTATAGGTTGGGAAACAACAATGCAAACCAAACTCTGGCTACTTTTAAATGCAATCGACTTTTTAACCTACCGTAATAACTGGTTGTTCCTCCTTTGGCAGCAGAAAAGTCCATTAAGTGTTTGCAAAAAAATTATAGGTTTTTTTTTACATCTCCGTGGAGGAATTTTGGCCCATTATTTGTTATTGTTTTAATTTAACTACATTGGAGAGCATAAACAGTGCTTCATGTCTGTCCCCTTGTATTTTCTTTTATTGAAAAAAAAAAGTTTCCACTCAATTAGGCTGCTGTATCTTTCAGCCACCATAAGGGAGATGCCTGTTACTAAAACCTCCAAGCTTCTGTGCTGAAGGATGGCACTAATGGCAAAACAAGCACAATAAAGGGAATTTTTCCAGGACTAAAATGTGTTTCCAACAGAAAAAACAATACACGTATATCCAAAGAGAAAGACAACATTAAGAAGCAGTGGTTTTCCATCATTTTCACACCAAATTTATGACTGCCCTAAAAATGCTTAAAGAGAAAATACAACCTAAAAGTAAAGGTATCGCTTATGTCGCTTTCTTTTATAGTTCATTGGTTCCCCTCTCTTTTGTCATTTTGCAAAAAAAGGTAAGACATTAAATAGATTAAACAATATTTTAGCATTAAAACTGCAGTTATAAACATTGCTCATTTTCTAAACGCCTTTACTGAGCAAAACATCGCCTTGTAATTACAATCTGCTCCATATTCAGTATGATATAAACATTTTACTACATAATAAAGCTTTATGGGAAGCAGTTTTTACATATAACAAAGCCCATTGCTTTTAATATCCGAGTACCTCTACTACTGCAGCTTCTTCCTCTATTACTTCAAGTGCCTCCCACCACTACATCAGGCAACAAACCCCACAGCACGCAGGTTCAGCCGATTAGTTTCATCCCCACAGAGCAAAGAAACAAAGGGATGGAAGAAAGCATCCGCTGGGCTCTGCTTGTGTCAACAAGTCTTTCCTCACGACCTGGGTACGTGACAAGCTGCTGTAATCTCAGAAATTACATGAAGTATTCATGAATGTGTCACTTTCAAAACAGTTTAAATAATTAAGGAAACCACTTAACAATGAAGCCAATAATTGCGCCTGGATGAAAGTGTCTCTTAATTAGCTCCTATTTGCTTTTCACCAGGTCCAGTTAAAGACTATTCTCTAGCGTGTCACATGTCAATTGGAACATTTACTTTGAATCTCAGCATCAATGTAAATGGTTACCTAGATTGTTTTTTAAATGTGATCAAATTCTTATGCATTTCCATAATGACAGAAAACAACCACATTTACAGAAAAGAAAGAAAAAAGGAATATACCCAACATCCCTAAAGCTATACATTGAAAACTTCCATTATGTCCAAAAATAACAGCATTTTCTGCTGCAGAACAAGAAAAACAAGTTTAACTTTACTTACTTGAGGCCAGGAATGTCCAGAATATTGGTGAGGCCAGTCCAGTTTATGTCAAGGAGCTGAAATGAAATTAGAAGAACAAAATAATGAAAAAAAAAATGAGATCATACTTTTATACCCATGGGTAAGACTGCAGTAACAAAGAGTGTGAATGACTCCAAATGGGTCCATACACTCAACATTATTGTTTCCTGCCACCAACTTCCTTTTACCTCCCTGCTTCATGCTTTCTGGCCGACACACTGGCTGATTGATTATAGCACTCACAGAGAGCTTATCTCAAGCTGCAGCAAACTTTTATATTAAAAGTTTCCTCGGGAGAGTTGCTTCTGTTTGGTTCCTTCTTACCTCATTATAATTCAGCATTTACTTGTTTAGCCTCATCGAAATGTAACACCTGTAAAGGGTTGCTCTTTCATTTTAGAGGTTTTTGACTCATTTTTCTCAAAGGTTTAAAAAATAAATTCTTCAAATAAAAAACCTTGTTGAGTATTCTCTTTAATAATTAGTAGCAAAACAAAAAAAAACCCTTAATTTAACTAACTATTCAACCTCTTTTTAATGATTGCTCACTATGGGATTTAGAGTATTTACTTTCCTTTGGATACTTTTTTATGTTAATAAAATCTAATAACATAAAACTCTCCATTTAAACAATATCTTTATTGAAATCCTAGGAATTTTTAGAAACAACATGCAAAAAACTAATATTTTAACTTCTCACACATCTATTCTGTCAATCAGATTTGGAATATATATATATATTTTTTGCATTAAGCAGTACCTTTGCAACATAAAGGAATAAAGGGCTATTAAGTTAAAGGTGTAATGGGGTATTTTCGCACATTTTTGAAAAAACCTGCCCTCTCTCTCCACTTAAAAAAAAAATGCACATGCACAACCCTGCACCCTCTCCTGAGAGGGAACCACTATTAAACACGTGTTTGTTTAAAGGTTGCTGCTTGCATCACTCATACAAGCTTACTTTCCAAAAGAAGATTTTCAATTTTTCCACTACAGTATGTCAAACTCTCCACCGGTAGGTTAAAATGGGGACGAGCGCTTAGGACGGTCTTATGTAAACATATCACCAGAATGACTGACAATTAGGAGGACCATTTTGATGATCATACCGGAAAAAAAAACATCCTCCACTACACCTTTAAGACAGAACATTTTTTAACAGGCAAGGTCTTTCATTGCTTCAATTTTCTTCCATATCTTTGAATCATTAACATGTATCAGGTGCAGGTGTGTCCTGTAGTATTTTAGAAGTTGTTCTGGGTTCCTTTTTGAATTTTTTGATGCTCTCTTAGAGTGATTTTTGTTAGTTGGTCACAACAGAGAAGGTTTGCCACTATTACCAGTTCTACATGATTTATTGGTAATGGCAGAAAGTGTAATTCACTGAAGTCTTAATGATCCAGTGAACCACAGTTATGTACATAATGCAGTTTTGTGCAAAATTGCTTGAGGAGACACCCGCACTGTAGCATCAATCTTAAAAAAACATTAACTGTCTGGTGAACACTGCAGCTTGATGCAATTGTGCACACAGTAAAAAAATAGCCTCTTTCTTCATTTTCTACTGGCTAATTGCTTTCCATGTGTTTACATTTTTTAACCAAAAAAATATATTTTTACCATTTAAATTAAATTGTATGATTTTTAATACATGGTAATGTTGATAAAAATCTTCATTTTTTGGCAAAATTTTTAAAAGCAATATTTGTTCCCATCAGTCCAGGAGAGAAAGGTGAAATGGAAGTGATATCCCCAGCATAATGCTGTACTTTGTCATGAAAAACACAAAGCGTTTCTCTTGAAAGAATGATTTTACTTTTTAACTTCAAGTTTTATTTTAGATCTGACAAATGAAAACTAAGAAGGGCTGCAACTAACGATTATTTTGTAAATCGATTAATCAGTCGATTATTTTTCGATTAATGGATTAATAATCGGATAGCAAGAGGTTCCTTAAATAAGACTTTTTACAAAATTAAACCAGGTGAAACTAAAACTTTTCCACTTGATGAGATCTGGATAGATCACATTGTCAGACGAATAATTGTTGATGTTTTAAAATCGTGGTATATTTACTACTGTAAGTGGGTTGCTCTGTCAGCTAAAGGCATGTTTTAGTCTCTTTACTGCAGTTAACAATTAATCAGTTTTTAAAATTAGTTGACGAATATTTCAATAATAGAGTACCGTAATCACGTTTAATCCAATTAATTGTTTCAGACCTAAAACTAAGTTTTATTTAGAAGTACATTAATTCTAGTAAAGAAAACAATTGCATAATATTATGTTTGTTGTTAGGTTAGGGGAAATTTCCATCACAAAATTGTGTTGGGCCAAAAACATGAAGAAACAAGGATTTTTTTGCAGCATTCCAGGTAAACAACAGGGCAGCCATCATCACCTTTAGAAAATTCTAAATGTATGGAAACTTTAGTGTCTTTAGGCTACTAAAACCATTACTCAGTGAAGTAATGTTGCAGTCAGACCTGGATATGTAAACTAAATATTCCAGAGCTTGTTTGTGAAAATTGGGGAATCTAAATGTACTGTTTTCAGGCAATCCACAATTTTGACCTTTTTTGTGTAGATCACCAAATATAAAAGATTCTTTACTGTCAGACAATTTTTAGTAGGAACTTATTCAAAATGAATATAGAAACTCAACCGACCATATATTGTAGCGAAAAAGCCACAGCAGGATGCTAATGAGTCCTACCACCTCCTCAAAATGGAAAAAGTACTCCACTGTTCTGTTTCAGCTTTAAAAACAGTTTAATTTAGTGTAAGGTTTGCGAAAACAATTAAATGTTATCAAGATGAAATGAATAAAATGAGGAAGGTTATAGTTTTTTATTTTTTATTTTTTATTTTTTTTATTTTATTTTATTTTTTTTACATATTTATACAATAAAACAAGAGTGTAACAACATAAATGTGACTCCTAGCTGATGGCGGCAGTAGGTTATGACAAAAAGTAAGGGGTCCTTCATATTTCTTTACAGTCCCTTTAAAAAAAAAAACATCAGAAACTAAAAATACATATTAATGGTTGCCACTTGATTCTAAATGCATTTTTTTAACCTTTCACGTGAAACGCATAAGCAGAAAGCTGCGACCAGGCTCGTTGCAGCGCACTGGACATGACATCATGTGGAAACTTTCTATTCACACAAACAATATTATCACAGGACAGCTTATTGTCAGTGGTGTTAAACTCCTGCTCTGAACTTTTACACAATCTCCTCTTTTACTTTGTAACCTTAACAGCAGCACAAGTAGCTGCAATCCATAATTATATCCTGATGGTCTGGAGCACACCTGAGCTAAAACCCAAAGCTGCATATAGAGTCTGCAGGCGAGCTAGAGGAGAGACACTACTGACAGGAGGGTCTCTCTGATTTCTCAGGAAAACCCTTCTGCTGCGTTGGCAGCAAGGGATGTGAAGGCTGTGCCTTGACAGCTTACATCCACAGTAAATGAAGATACCTCTTCATCAATATTCTCCAGACACGTCATTGCAGGAAACACATTCCTCTCTAAAGGTTTCACCTTGGCTGAACATTGTTTTGACTCTGTGATGCAGATAGTTTCACCATCTTTCCTCAGAGATTCTGGCCCAAAATGACATGATCTGCTTCAGTGTTTTTTTTTTTCTTAGAGGAGCTCTGACTGAGTTCAGGTGGTTATAGAATACTGCAGATTCTCTGTCACATCCAAGAAGCCAGATTGTGGTTGAAAAGGAAGATTATCTGAGCTCTGTTAAGGTGAAATAACTTAGTTTTAATAAAGCATCCTGTACAAGATGAGAGCAAAAACTGTAACACAGAGCATCCACATCTGAGTGTAAGCTCTGGCGCAATATAACCTCTGTCTTTTATACCCAAGGACAAGAGAAGTGCAGGAACATTATGACAAACTGTGAGAACTAGCTTCTCAGCAAGGTGCTGTGAGAACTGGCTTCTTTTTATCTATCTTTTGCAGCTGCAGAACCCAAATCCTCAGGCTGGCAAAGCAGAGAAGCACATTCTACAGAGTCCATAAGCATATTAAAACAAAGACTGAAACAATCGGATTAATCAATTATTGAAATAATCGTCAACTAATTAACTTATCGTTTAAGCGTAACTGGAGTATAGACACTCTAAAAACAAACGCCTTAAGTTGACAGGGCAACCCACTTAGAGCATATACCAAAATTGTAAAACATTTTTTACAATATATAAATATTTTTCAATTACGATAAAAAACAACAACATTTTTGTCCATCATTTTGCTTTATCTAGAACTCCTCAAGTGGAAAAGTTTTAGTTCCACCACATGTGAATTCTGTAAAAAAAATCTTCTACAGTGTGTAATAATTACAGGGATATACAGTCAGAAATGTAATATATTATACATAACTATGTTATTTATCATCATCTACGAGCTCAGCCTCTTAACCTTAATATTTGCGTTGCCTTAGAATTCGTTATTTATAATTACATAGGAGCGGGTCTCGCAGCCATGGAGGCAGACATCTTTGCGCTACGGCAGCGCAGAGCCAACAAACTAGCGATTGCGAGATCGCCCATTACGCTCGAAAGTAATTGCGGCAAGTTGAGAGAGATGAACTGAGACGGTACTGAACAATAGATGGCAGTATTAAAATTATCTATGTAAACAAACCTCATCACTTGAGAAGGTAGGTGATGCGGACGTCGTGGAAGACATTTTGTCCCGTAACGCTCGCCGTGCTGTTGGGGGGGGGGGGGAGCGGTGGGGGGGAGATGTTCATGTTGCTGCGGTCTGCAGTCTGAACGTTAGATGTCGCTGAAAATTACACACTGTAGCTTTAAGGAACTTTTAATTGACAAATTATAATACAAACCATGGGTTAATCAGTGCTGGAGACTTGGGTTCAGAACGAAATGAAATGAAATGGAAATGTCATGTCAGAAATTTCTTTCCGTACACACAGAGTGTATACAAAATGCCAAAAAGGTTTGTCTAAGTCTAACAAATATCTCATTAGAGCTACATAGCGAAGTACTCTTCTTTTTTTTTTCATTTTCTGATTTCTAAATCTGAATTTTGCTACGGTTTCCTGTTCTTAAGTGATATTATCATCTCCTCCTGCTGAGGCCCATCTGATCTAATCTTTGAAGTGTTCTGCTTTAAGATACAGAACTCTACACACCCTGTTAAAGCCAGTGCATATTTGAGCCAGTGTAGCCTTTCCAACACATTAAAACAATCTGCCTTTTCTACTCTGACAGTCACACCAACATACCTGCAGCTCGACAGATACCCTCTCTAGACTAATGTTTGCATCTCCATAAGATGACAGGGTCTAAATCCCAATAGACCATACTCTATATAAAATCTACCCAGAGACTTTGGGCCTGTACATATTATGTGTGCATGTGTCAGCAAGTCAACCCTCTGCTGCACCATTCAGAACATAAGGACCTTGCAGCAGCAAAACAGTGCAATGTTCAAACTTTTTCATTCTTTAAATGTAGCTGAATATAGAGCATCATAATTATGTTTTCTTATTTTTTTTTTCTGTTTGAAAAATCCAGCAAGCTCAACATTGCATCCTTCCACTCGTTTTATGATTTTAATTCATATTACTTATGCAGCCTGTTGGGTAAGCAGTGTGTAAAAAACTGTTGAAGAGTTGTAGTGTTAGTTAGATGGTGGCAGAGTTTTTAACATGACTACCTCGAAGGAAGAATGTCCTGGATTTAATCGCTTGGGGTTTTAGTGCTTTTTTTATTAGGTAGGGCTGCAACTAAAGATTATTTTGCAGTTTATTTTTTTTGATTAACTGATTAATAATCTGATAGCCAAATGTTCCTTAAAGAAGACCTTTTACTAAATTAAACTAGGTAAATCATATTGACAGACAAACAACTTTTTATCCTAAATGCAAAATGTTAATATTTATTTTTTACTGCTCTAAGTGGGTTGCTCTGTCATTTAAAGTCATATTTTAGTCTCTATACTCCAGTTAACGATTAATGGATTACTAAATTATTTGAAGATTATTTCAATAATCAATAATCCTATTAATCTGATTTTTTGTTTAAGTCCTATAATTAGGTATTCAAATAAAAAACCTTATTTAAAATCTGATTAAGATAAACACGGATAGAATCTTTACCTTAGCTTTTTGAGTAAATTTTAAAGGTAGCTTTTTTTGTAGTGCAGGAATTCAATAGGAGAACCTGATTAAATGTATGGTTTATTTTTTTCTATAGATTCAACTGCAAATGCAGTATTTGTTACTTGATTTCATACTATCCATGTTGTACCATCAACTGACTATCGTTAATATCAGAAGAAGTTAAAATAGTAAGAACATCCTATGCTCGAGATGGTCCCTAAAAGAAAAAGAAAGAATTAAGGAAAAATGTCTAATAAAACTTGTCATTCATTTAACAGAATATAGAGGACAGTATGTGTTTAAAATAAATGATGCATACCTGCTCACTTAAATATTCATAAAAACCACAGCGGCTGTCAGGGCTCTCATTAGTTTCCAGAATAATGAGGTGAGGGACTTTGTACTTTTGCGAAATGGAAAGTTACTGTCGGTGTTATTCACCACCACAAGAAATGTACAAGTTTCAATCAGGATAAGATGAGGGAAGATTTGTGATTAAAAAGTATCAAAGAAGGGCTTGAATAGAAGGAGCCCAGCACAGAGACGCAAGCTGGATCAGCCTCTCTGTGGTCTTTGATCTGTTTTTGCCTCTGAGCTCTAAGAGCCGCGTTTTCTTAATGAGCCTTTCTCCCCTTATATTCAGTCTCTACCTGCTTATACTGCAGCAGACTACAGCAGACAAAACTAAACGCTGCAGGGTGGTGGGGGAGGACTGCAGGACTGTAAATGATCGGGAGGTGGACTCTCAGGGGAAACCGTGGCGTTGAAAAAATATTCCACACTCAACCTTTTGAATGTGGTTGGATTGATGTAATGCATAAAAAATATGGGAATACTGCCTTTTTTAAGGTTAAAGCTTAAATGACTTCTTCTTAATGACTTCTTCTTAGACTTAGACCACTTTTTTAATCCCACCGGGGTGTTTCATTTGAGCAGTACACGAGACAAACAAACAAACAAAAAAAAAAACATGTAATAACATAAAAAAAAAAAAGAATTAAAAAAGAAAAATGTGAACAGATTTTAATTAACATGATTCAGACTGTTTTTATCTTTCAATGTTTGGCAATTATACCAATGGATAAATTAACACAGGAGATTCTCGATGAAAGCCTGTTAAAACCTGCCCATGATAACTTGACAGACTCAAAAATACTTTAGTTTCTCTCTGCCTTAAAGATATTTTATTTGTTTTCATTCTTTAATTCTCTTTTTTTTAACTAAGAAATTTTAAAATCACTCATCTCTGCATAAAGATGTGTTTTGCAATCAGAGAATGCAATCAATAACACACTGTGAGCACTCAATCTGAGAACCATTGGGTGTAGGTGTATTTTAAGGGATATGTCTCTGGGGACAACACTCAATATTTCTGAGCTCCCAGTGCAGAAAACCAATATTTGGAAGACAGAACAGTGCCAAGGCTACTCTTCACTGTTTTGATAACATTTAATAAAAATACCAAACACTAAACTAGGAAAGCTGTATTGCCTAAAAATGTGAATGTGCCCCTTATACAATAGATATTTCTTTTAGGTTACACACATTATATGTGCATCTAAAATCTGACGTATTAGTTTTTTGTAATTCCAGGGCTGCCACGCTTCATGTATTGAGTGTAGTGTGACAGTCACTTAATTTAACCCATTTTCACGCACGTCCCAACACATGACATTTCTTATTCAATACTGCTTGCCGTAGTTTGAGTAACTCTGATTGATTGAAGGAGATAACTAATCAGAGATCATTCCACCAGTCCTCTGTGCCTAAATGTAACCAACCACAGAAGGCCCCACACAATATAAACCAATTTGAAGCAATATAAGGTGGGTCTTGGCATATTTAACTGCCTTATACACAGAACGGCAGTAACATTTAAAATCCACTAGAGGTTCTCCTGCTTGCTGAAGGTACCTACCCAATTTTGTTCACTACTGATTCGGTGTTTCACTACACTACTACTACTATTAACTACACCCTTGTAATTTTTTTTAAACTTGGCAACTTGGTAATTCAAAAACACAAACCTATATACTTTGAACTTGGGATATCACTGACAATGACCCCTTTCTTAGTCATTTAGATCAGTACTTCCCAACCTTTTTTTGACTTATGTACCCCTTTGGTCATTTTGTCTTACCATACCGTACAATAACTGATAATAAAATAAATAATATTTTACTTAATCTTTTATTAATTATTAGGCATTTTATGCTTTCAATTGCAAATTAAAAAAAACAACATAAACATGTTGCCTGGAAGTGAGTAAATAATCTAAATAAATACAAAATAAATATATCATAAACCTGTATTTATAAGACTGGAGCTCCTCTGAGTAAGTGCTTTATAGTCACATGAATTGGGAGTCAAATATAGAACAAAATTTATAGTCTGACTAACTTAAGCAGTTTTACCTGTTTTCCTCAAGACACCGGAGCTGCTTTGATGAACTCCGATAGCTCAGAGTGAAAAACAGCTGATCCCAGGCTCTTCTCTACATCCAGTCTGTTCTTCTGCTTGGTTTTGATTAGTGTAAAAACCTAGTTTTTGGTTAATAAAGCTTGTTTTATTTTTCTAATGGCTCACAAAAAAAAAAATAATAATAACAGATCCAAGTCTATTTTATTTTTCTACTTAATAAAATATTTTTATGTAACCCTTGAAATGCATTCACGGACCACTAGGGGTACAAGTACCACCTGTTGGGAATCACTGATTTAGAGTTTAGATATTGTCAAGGCAAACTTTTCATCCACAGGGTCTTACCCCATTGACGCCAAAATTTATATACCAACACTTTCATCAAATACAGAAAAAAAAAATCTGCTGACAGTAAACTAAATTGAAATTAACAAAAGTAGTAATAATTACAATTGATTAAAAAAAAAAAAAATGGAAATCATGACAGAATATGTTAAGCCAGACTTCATTGTTCATGAGCAAGGAAATTTAATTTGTCCGCGACTGTTTTCTTTTAAAATGATTTTTCTAATAAAAATGATAAATCAATGTTTTATTTCACTAAAATATCATTTAGGTAATTCTAATTTATTATTATTTTTGCTGTTCTGCATAATTTGAACAAAGTTGAGCCCAGCACATGAAAAATGTCCCCTCAGCAAACTTTACTCTTGTCACAATGCAGTCAGGAAAGAACAGTTTGCCAGGGAAGTGCCAAACTCAGACTTCTCATTTGATTTGCCATACAGAGACCCCCCAGAGAGCATGACTCTACTGCTCCAGATTCCATTATCCACATCTTTTACGCCACTACATTGGATGCTTTGCATTACACTTCATGGGAAAAGGCTTGTATGCTGTAAAGCAGTGGGTATACAGTATATTCCATGAAGCTCTCCACATACACCTTTAGGTAAAAAAGTATTTTCCTCCACACAAAAGAGGCCTGATCTTCAGAGGGTTTGCATGCAGGGTCTGAAATTACCTTTTTGACTCAAGTCCAAGTGGACCGGAAGACACAATTATTTACCGGCTAAGCATTACTTTTACCGGCCAGGGAAAAAAAATATTTCTTCTATGATAGTTTTAAGAAATATATGATTTATCTAAGGCTTTATGTTAAATGCAAACAAAGAGTTACAGTAAAAGGTAATGTGTCAGGTTGTGTGGAGGTTTTGAGGACCCAAATGCAGAGAGGAGTAGGCACAGATGAGTTTGGATGATTTAAAAAAAAAATCCAAGAAGAACAGAGCGAAAAATCCAAAAACCAAAAATGCTGAGAACCAAACGAAAACCAATAAACATCAGGTAAAATACTCGAGGGAAGCAAGAGACTAGACAGCAATGAAGCAACATCTACAACACAGCAAACCGGCCCTGAGTGAAGGCTCTGCTGCTCTTTTAAGCCCAGCACTCCTTCTTCTTCTTCTTCTTTTTTTTTAATGGCGGTTGGCAAACAACTTATAGGTGCATTACCGCCACCTTCCAGAATGGAGTATGGANATCCTACGAATTAGGCATTGGTACAAAGGCAGACAATGGAGAGGGATATGAAAGCATGTGAACATATTTGGACCATCAAAAAATAACATATATTCAATATTAAAAACATATATTTATATGCAATACAACATTATATAAATTATAATATTAGTAATTTAAAAAATCTGGCTCCAGGTGGGCACACTTTACTGCAACAGGATGGGGAAATGACTAAAACTCGATATTTTGGCATATAAAAAAAATACAATGTAAAAGAGACTGCAGACGCAGGTTGATTCTACAAAGTACGAAACACGGTTATATTTTTTCTTATTCTTATGTTTCATTTTTTTTTTCATACTTCAGTTATTTTCATAAATTTATTCTTTACTTTTGTTAATACCATGTGGAGATAGGCTACCTTTTTAAAGTGCTATTAATACTATTTAATCTAGATATTGCTTTTAATACATCTTGATCATTATTTCTTTCATCAACATTGCTTTGAACCTCATCTTCCTCTAAAAAACTGCGTGTGGAAAATACAATGTGCTCATTTTAACAGGAGGAACCAATTTCTAGACCACCCACAACAGGCCAATTTGTTGCAAATACTAAAAAGAAATTGCATGGGCAATTTAATGCCCCTTATTTATAATCTTTTAGGCCCTATGTGTATACACTTTATGCACTTGTGTTTTCAGTGGTAAAATATTTCAGTTTAAATGTTTTCGAATAATCTTTTTCCATAATCTAATTCAATCTAAGCTGATTTTATTAAAACTAAGATAATGATATAGACCTCCTGTGTGGTTTAGCTTTAAAGTTTCAAATGTCTTCTGCAAAAGAAAAAAAAACATAGTTTTTTATTAGATACTTCTGGAAAACCTTCCATCCTACTAGTGGCTCTAAAAGTAATGCTATTTGAGCATTAAACACCTCAGAGCAGCTTTACCACCGATCAAATAGACCCGAGGTTAAACCCTTATCTTATATTTTGTGGCTTTGAGTTGTTTGTGCAGCTTAAAGCATCTCATGACCAAAGTTTAATCTTTAAAGTAACTTTGGCATTGATTTCCTGATCTCACAATTTGAGAAAGTCAGGAAATCATGATCTATAACCTTAAAGTGTTTTCTTCACGAACGCAGAAATTACTCAAAACGCTCAGAAGATGTTCAACAAACAATGAGAACATTCAATCTAAACAAGCACCCTAATTAACTAATAATTTAATAATCATGTTTAATAAACAAAATATTCCCTTAAGCATGGCACTCTGTTTCAGAGGTTATATAAACAAAATGCTTGTTTATTAGAGCAGCAGCAATTAAATCTAACTGCAGAATGTGGTGCATCTTCTATTTACACCACAGTGAGTCACAAGTATTGTGATCACACACACAGTTCAGACTGGGCCAAGACCTCACAGGGTCTGGAAATGTCTAATTAATGACTGTATAACCAGGCTTGCTGAAAAGAAAATAATATTAATTTGTAGGTCTAGGAGTTCTCAAATGCTTAAGATTTAACCTTTTATTCCCAGTATACCGATTTAGCATTTCGTTTCCTCTTTATAGTTTTAAACTAAGGGTGTTATGCTACCATTTGTTTACCTATGGGACTACATTTTAATTTATTGCCTGAAGCAGCTTCATCTATCAGCCTCCTATTGAGGAGCAATAGCTCCACTTAAACCCTGTACGTCAGTTATAGAAATCTGTTAAAGTAGGTCTAGCTTGAGCTGCAGCTATTTAAAGTCCTCCTAAAGCTCCACGGAGTCAAAGCATTTGCTATAAATCGGTCAAACAATTTTAAGCATTGCAGTGGAAGCTCACCAGAGGTGTTGAACTGTGAGCTCAATGGAGCGCATGCACTGGAAAATACCAACAAGGTGGCAGCATATGGTGCCAGATGACTATATCAGAGACTGGCTGTTAGTATTTGAAACAAAGGGAGGAAAATAACTGAAATCAAGCAGCAAATTAAAACAATAACACGTAATCCATCCACATAAAGAAGCAATTAATTCTTTAATGTCTGAGATTTTCAATGATGCACCGACACAAACTGGTGTTTTATTGTAATGTATTTGTGAAGTAGACAGAAAATTGTGTGGCTTAAAAAGAATTTACAGATGCAAAATCTGAAAAATGTCAAGGCTTTTTGCATTTAGCCTTCAATAGTTAAAATCAAGTTCTCACTGGAAATATAACTGCAGTCCCTTTGTGGTATGAATACATTTTAGTCGATTCTTCTTGTCAAATTAGCACAAGCTCAATCAGACCGTATGGACAGCGACTATAAACATGTTCATGTTTACTTCGTGATAAATGTTATGTCTTGATAGATCACGTCTATTAAAGTTGCATCTATTTGTTAATTTCTTGTTGTTATCCTACTGGATCCATTCTTCCTCATATCTTGTATATCTGCATAAAGTATTCATCCCCAGGTTGGCTCTTTTGCCCCTTTTATCCTTCACACCAAAACGCATGACAGGTAATGTCTTATACGTCTTTGGAGTATAAGTGGAGTTGCTTTATAGGTACTGTTGAAGAACACAATGTCTACAATATAATCCTGCCTCATCAAGTTTTACCACATAAATAATGTTAAGGGTGATTTCAATAAACAGTCTACTGCATGTAGGCCAAGAGTATGGTAAGGTGTCAACTAAATAGAGTGCCCATTTGTAATGATTTTCTGGTTCCTCTACAGTTTTTGCTACAAGCCACTTCTTTTCTTGAATGAGAGATTGTGCAACACCACTCATGTTTACGTGAAGGAACAAATATGCTCCCCAGAGGTGGAGCAACTCGCGGTGAGCATGAGATCATACTATCTTTCATTAGTTTGAGAATGTAATCATACTCAGTGTTTACAGAGGACCACCAGCAGGGCTGCAGACAGTGACACCAATTTAGCAGACAAGTTAAACAGGTTTTTCACCCGGTTTAACTCCCCTCACACCAGCCCCCTTCCTGTCCTCAACTCTTAACATGTCTCAAACCCCCAGCCTTAGCTACATCTAAGACCTGAGCCTCAGCCTGGGGGTGGTCCCCACTCTCTGGAAGACCTCCTGTGTCGTACCAGCGACCCACACAGCACACCAAGGAACCGGCCCACTTTAGACCGGTCACCCTGACCTCCCACCTGATGAAGACCATGGAGCGCCTCATCCTACCTCACCTGCGCACCATGGTGGCCCCACCATGGACTCGCTGCAGTTTGCTTACTGACCGTAGGATGCCATCATCTACCTGCTGCAACGGGCGCTCATTCACCTGGAGACCACCGGGAGCACAGTGAGTCATGTTCTTTGACTTTTCCGGCACTTTCAACACCATCAGCCAGAGCTGATAAGGGGGAAGCTGGAGGACGCTGGAGTGGACAAACATCTTGCTGCCTGGACCATCAACTACCTCACCTACAACATCGATAGCTGCCATCTCCAGAAGTTCTCCAATGAATCGGCCATTGTAGGCTGTGTTTCTGAGGGGAACGAGTATTGGATAACCAAATGGAGTATTGATAGGTCATCATGAATTTTGTGGACCGGTGTGAGAAGAACCACCTGTGTCTTAATATCAGTAAGACCAAGGAGATGGCGATTGACTTCAGGAGAATTCAACATATATCTTGGTAATATATTTGTCTATTGTTTCCTCTTTAACCCTGCCCTGGCAGGATATAGAAACTGTGGAGAGCTTAAAATACCTAGGTGTTAAAGTCAATAATAAACTGGACTGGACTCATAACACCGACGCCGAGTTCCTTTGCAGTGTGCAGTTTGATGGCAGCAGGTCATTCATCCCTGCTGCCATCAAACTCCAAAACGGGACAATACAACATTAATAACTTGTTCAATGTATAATGTGCAATTCTACTATTTGATACCCTGTACAATAACTTGTTTCTCTATATTTGACACCCAGTGCAATAACTATATATATATATAAATTCCCATCTATACTGTATGAATACTCATGTTAATAGCCTGCGCAATAATCATGTATAATAATGTATAAAAAAATAAGAGATTTTATACTGTATATACCCCATGCACCTTTACTCTTTTTGGCACCTTCATCTTTCAATAGGTGTAAAACAGTACTTTACTTTGATACTCAGCAATTGTTTACACAACTCGCTTTTGACCCCCTCCACATGCTTCACCTCCTGGTGTGTACCTTGGTTTCCATGCTATTTGTTCACTGATATTCTCTGAGCCAATCACAGAGCAAAAGGTGAAACAGTTTCAGGAATGCTTCAGACAACTGATCATATTAGTCTATGTAAGGTATTAACAGCAAAGGGAGCTGAATACAGATTTTACTTTTTAAAGTTCTCCCACTCTGTGTTGGTGTATCACATAAAGTACCTTTGAATTGGTATAGAAAGGGTGTTTAAGTCAAAATGGTATGAAGCTATTATCTATTAGCTAGTATCTGCTATTATCTGTCATTATTTATCCCGTATTATAACCCCACTACTATATATATCATCCATATCCTAACTTTCCTGTATAATCTGTTTATAGGTTTCATATATATTCTTTTTATAGCCTCTTACAATTACTATCTGTATATATATATATATATATATATGTATATAAATATATACCATTTATAGTCCATACATACATAGTCTCTGTGCACGTGTAAATAAATTTCCTGTATAGCACTTCCAGATAGATGCAAACTAAATTTTGTTGCTCTGTACTTGAGGCAGTGTAATGACAATAAAGTTGAATCCTATTCTAATTTTATTCTAAGCAGGACGGTGGTGGCAGTCTTTAACACTTTTGATCATGCGTCACAAATGCAATAAATATCATACTGAATAATTTGTACAAGAATGACTACAGAACACATTTTGAAGATATCCGATACAATTTTTCAAGCAAATAATGTAATTCAAAACCTTCTAAAAGAATCCATTTATTCAGACAGTTGAGTTATAATAATGTCCAGCATTAGAGCATCACAGGGATTTGCACTTACTGGCTTCTTAAGGAAAAACAAAGACAGTCCTCCAACGAGAGGCACGTCCCCCAGCAAGGGCTCCATCACTACCCTTAGCACGCCATGGATCTATGGAAACACAGGACAGAACAACAGTAAGACATCCAGACATGCAAACGGGAGGCTTAGTAAAGCTAGAGCTTGGCATTCCTCAGCGGTTGAGCAGCCGGAGCTGGAACACATGACAGGCTGGGAACTTGATCGCTGCCTGGCTTTGCACCTTCCAGCTTTGCTCTCCACATTTGCTGTGTCATTTTTATTCAAATTATTAGGACTATATGTTTTTTTGTTTTTGTTTTCTTTTACTTTTTTTTTTTTCGGGGGGGTGGGGAGTTATAAAACCTGCTCACAAATTAATATAAAAGAGCAGTTCATTTCTTTCATTATTTCTTCTTTTTTATATTCATAATATTCAGAGCGAGACAATGTGTGCACCTAAACCGAGACTTTACAGTATTTCTTTCAGTCACCAACATAAAATAAAGCTATTTAAAAGATATGAAGTACAGATAAATAAGCATAATATGAGTGGGCAAAATTGTCTCACCTTTGATGTGTAACTAACAGTTCCTTTTACATCCCTATTATGGAGGATTTATGGTCACAATGGGTTTTCATCAAAGATTTAGGCAAACTTTTTTAATAGAGCAGTATAACAACAGAAACAGTGATCTTCACTAACATAGGGTAATTGATATTTCTTTTTTTTTTCAATGGCTCCATTTAGAAAACTAAGAGGACTTAAAATCAATACAGCATTAGATTTATTAGAGGATTAAAAGATAAACTGCATAAAAGGCTAATTACACACAATCAATGACCAACAGGATTTAATCTAAACCCTCCTGAAACAAACAGTGACTTAAAGTATGAATTGTTCATAATGACTGTAGGGGGATATGCTCTATGCAGGTCTGCATGAGCTAAATAACAGGCATAGGGTGCAATTAATGTTCCCCGGGGGAAGATATAAAAACCCTTGGAGGAATATTGCAGATCTCTCCTTCCGCCTAATGTTCCTCAACAGCTAAACCCAGAGCCACTGAATCAAATGATCAGCACATAGAAATGCAGAGAAAATGGTTTTAGTAACATTATCTTAATAATGTTATTTCTATATAAGATGCTACAACCTTTACCTTTACTTTGCTGTTAGAAAAATGCACATCCGCCCAACACTTTCCTTGAGGCTGCTGATCATTGGGTAATTATCAAAACCTTAGAAAAATCCCACACATTGATCAAAATTGGAGTTATAACTTAGTTGAAATATTGGTCCGTGGTGGACTCTGGGGCAGATCAAAGGAGAGGAATGCTCACTGGTACTGCTCTGATGAAGAGAGAATGGTCTAGATGTTTTTATGGAAAGTTACATGCTATGTTTACCTCTGGGGGAACACCATACACAGTAGGATGTTGGGCCAAGACAATCCATCTTGTTGGATTTCCCTGATTTGAGATCAGAGGAGTCATTATGTTCCACAAAATAGAGCAAATTAATCCTAACACACAAGTAGGATTATTTCCTCGATATCAGAACCTCTCCAAAAGAGAACATCAGAGCCGAATTTAGCTCAAATATCTTGCTGTGTAAATCCCCCTTTACATTTTTATCTTTATTTCAGGGTTATCCAGCTTTGTAGCTCAAGGAGTAAGAGGAGAAAAACATTGACTTAGAAATTATTGGTAAAATTTTAGAAATTCAGGTCTATAATAATTTCACGTGTTCCCATTTAAATTGCTAAACTAACACAGGCTATTTGCAGGGCCATATTATCTTGATCTCTCTAGCCTCTGGTGAGACTGTTTTTAGAGTTCTTTGGTGTTTCTGATTACCTGATCCTGACCTGTTCTGCTTCTCAACAACTGAGCCTGCCTGTTCCTGTTCTGATCTGTTTGCCCGACCTCGCTTGGGACTCCTGCATGTTCTCCAGGACTGCAGCATCTAGGACACTCTGGGCAGCACCCACCACATCTTGTTGGCAGCCCACCGGCTGGATCCTACATTGTTCTCTGGCAATGGACTGAACTTGTAAACCAGGTTAGTGACTCACATGGATAATTATCCTCTGTCAGATTATCATGACCACTAACCTTTGTTTCTCTCCTGCAGAGTGTACTGGCTAAGGTGTGGGCAGTGCTATCCAAACATTGAACAAAAGTTTCACTATTGTCTGATGGGTCACTTATATGTCTGCATTTTGCTGGGGCAGACGAACATCCTTGGACTCGCTGTCAGAATCTGAGCCGCTTCCTACCTGGTCATCCTCATCAGTCTCTCCATGTCCGCCCAAAACACTATCATCAATAATTTGAAGCATTTCTAAAGCCTATTTTGGTGTTTGATGTTTTTTGAAAGCCATTTTTCTGTATTAGCCAAAGAGTTCTAGGTAGAATTTTGGTTTCCAGGCAACGGCATTATTTTTGACGTTTTCATTTTATCGAAAAAAAACTACATGAGAATGAAGGAAATATAGAAACAAGAAAACTCAGTGAACAACATATGATTAATGTAAATAAAGTTCTATCCCTTTAAAATCTTAAAACCTTCAAAATGACGGTTTTGGGAGTTCTAGGCCGTTTCTCAATTCACAAAAATGTGAGTACAGACTTGTGTCCTTGCCAAGTATGTTCTTGGGAAGAACACAGGAAAGTATGGACTTGGGGAGAATGGGGGCACGCAGTATAAAGCTGGGTCAATTGGAACAGAAGCGTACTCGTGAAGTCACCACATGCCCGGCTCGACCAGAGCTGCATTTCACCTCCTGTTATTAATAGTCTCTAGATAATAATAAATTCCTACTTTTTTCATTTTAGTGGCGGAATGATAATTAACAAATCAATGAACATTTTCCAGAATAAAACAAAAAAATTGCCATCAAAAGCAGCGGTACTTCACACACGGCTATGCAGAGAGAGGGCTGCTGATGAGGTGCTGAGGTTAGCCCTGGCTGCCGTTACCCTCGGAGGTCCGCTGGTTGCTGCAGTCCTCTTGACTTCTGATTTTTTTTTTCTTTTTAATTACGCATTAAATCGGTAAAAGGGCCATATAGTGAAACTTTAAAGTATAATATTCTCACATCAAATGATCTTAAAATGTACTTTTACTGAACAACAGCAACAGAAAAGAGAACTTTTAA
>NW_015150607.1:820747-828445 GCF_000732505.1 Cyprinodon variegatus
CTGGTTCAACCTCCAACGTTATGCTCTCTCAGCTTTTTCTCATAATAGCTTTGCCTCGTCTGTTCCTGTTTCGCTGTGACACCATCCTGGAGAGAAATATCAGCTGTGCTGCTGCCATCAACACCTTTGTTTATAGATGTTTGAGATTTGCCTGTTTTCTAGTGTTGTCCTGTTTCTTTGACTGTGGCTCGCTGGATGTGCTCTCTTCATCCTCTGACATGGGAGCTGGCTCGGAGCTTGTCTGTCTGGCTGTGTGTTTCCTGGATAGGGCCGCCTTTTTACTGTTGTTTTTTGTATCTCTGCTTCTGTCTCCTTGAACCCCAGTTGGCCTCAGCAGATGGCCGCTCACACTGAGCCTGGTTCTGCTGGAGGTTTCTTCCTGTCAAAAGGGAGTTTTTCCTCTCGACTGTCACTACAAGAATGCTTAGTGTGAGGGATTGCCTTTGAGTCAATAAGTCGATGTTTTCCTTAGATAGAAAACTTTAAATTAGTTTGACTGTATGACCTGGTTGAACTGTAAAGTGCCTTGAGATGACATGTGTTGTGAATTGACGCTATATTAATAAACTGAATTGAAATTACTAGAGCAGAGGCTGATGACATTTCATGAGTACATGAGCACATGAGAAAGCACAAGTACACATATTGAGAAACTCCCCTAGTCTTAACCCCACACTGCTCCCCAGGCGCCACACGATGGCAGCCCACTGCTCCTAGAGGGGATGGTTTAATTCAGAGGTAAATTTCTCCAATGTGAGAACAATAAAGTTCAATTGTTGTTGTTATTATTATTATTATTATTATTATTATTATTATTATTATTAAGGATGTGTGAAGTAAAATACAAATAATAAAAAGATGGTTAAAATGTAATAAATTTGCAGAGAATGCAATTTCTTAAACAGGTGACTTTTGAGTCTTGATCTAAGCAGAAGAACAAAGTCAATATTACAGATGTCTGGTGGGTGGGTTTCCCGTATTTGGGAAACGTAGCGACTTCTCATGGTGCTGAGAATAGTGAATGGCATGATGAGGTGAATGAAGGTGAAACACCTAAGAGAACGGATTGGGGGGTTGAGATCTGACAGAAATAAATGTGGTGAGGCTATAAAATGCTTAGAACATGTGTGTGAAAGAAAACATCTCTTCTTTATTAAGGAAACTGTCAGAGGATAGGGGGGGACATAGTTGAAAGACAGTTCAATAATGATGACTGTGGAATTTTGAAGCATTGGACCCTTTGGGAAGATTTTTTTTTTTTTTAACAGAGCCAAACGGTGAGCTGTGAGAATATCTAGGGGACTTTAAACTGGGTTTATCTGCAGAAATCCCCTCAAACATTAAATGCGGAAAGAGAGAAAATAGGAAAAATTTTCAGGGTGGGACAGTCATAGATTACTAACACTAACTTTGATGTACCTTATATTTTCTCTCTCTTAGCAAACAATGTTTGGGAGATATCTTCTGTTTGTTGCTTATAAAAAGGTCATGTATGTTCATTAGGTTAAATTAAATCCCCCTTTTTTCAGAAAACAATGATCATAGGGTTTAACAAATATGCCAATTTATTAAAACTCTCTATTCTTAGTATTATATTTAAAAAATGTATGCATGTTAAGGGTAACATACAAATGTAATGCACAGGAACAAAATACTAGACAAGGCAATATTTTGCACTAATAAAAATATTATTTTAATCAGATTATTCTATTACTTTCATATTTTTATTTGTAAGTAAAATAAAAAAAGAGTTATTGCTTTATTAAAACATAAAATGAGTTTGGCACTAATCAGTGATCATCTATTGTGGGTTTTTTTTATTAGACTATAATGGTTGTATTGTTATAATCTTTTAAAATATCTAAATATAATAGAGTAAAGAGAAAAATCTGTGACTGTAAGAATAAAGCAGCTGTTTAAATGCCTGACTATGTAGGTATGACCATAATTGTTGTCCTAAAATAATTCTGGGCTGATATTACTTACAGAAAACACTTGTAAATTAAAGACAGCAACACAACCTCTGCTTCATATTTTTTATTAGCCGTTGTATACCTTCTGTTTGAAAGCTGCTGCAGAGAGCGAAGCTCTAGAGAAAGAGAGAAATTAGTTAAAACCAAAAGGATTTTTCTCACCTGGATGCTCTTGATCCCAGCTTTGCAGTAGTAGCGCTTAATGTCCACATCAATCTCAGTATTCCCAACAAAGCTGCGAAGCAGGAGAAAAACGTCAGGTATCCATCACTTTTTAAACGTTTTGTTAAGATCTTGATTTATTTACTCTAAGCTTTTTCAACTCTAAGGATTTTCAAACACTGAAGCTATGAATCAAAGCCACAACCACTCAAGAAAACTCACAGATTATCATTTCATCTTGTTTTGACCTTATAAACCTAATATAATCAGGTTTGCCTGATGGTCTAGTACCAAAAGACTGCAAAATAAATGTCTTTTTATGCAAGTTGGACAGTGTGCTTAAGTCCCCTTTAAATTTTGAAATGAAAATGACAAAAATACAGTTGCTGCTAAACTCAGTTTCATCATTTAGAGTAACTGCTATTATACCAACTAAGCATCACATGGACCACACAGTGTAGCTTAAAAGTAATGAGGTGATCAGTTCCTTGAGCAAACTAATTTTAATCAGTCTATCTTGCTTTTCTTTATCGTATTCAAAACATCCTCTGAAAGTTCTAAAACAGAAAATGAACTTTTCTATATTAAAAAACTATATAGGGCATTGATCAAAGGTGTCAAATGTATTTATCTTTATTGCTCAAGTAGAAGTATAAATCTTACAGTTAATTTTTTTTTGTAGATGTTTTTGCATAAAGATATGGAAGTAGAGCTAAGTGATAATCGATTTTCTGGTTAGAAAGATTTAATGATTCAAATCTGGATTTTTTTTTCAGCTGATGCTCTTCTTTGGGCTTCTATAGCTTTGAATGTGTTCAGTTCATCACATTTTTTTTGTCTTTTCATGAGTAATAAACTTCCTCACTGTTTAATACCACTAGCTGCAAACATTTAGTGTGCTGTATTTTCATTGTTTCCATTCAACATGATTGCTTTTCAGCCATGTTTTACAGCTCGAATTTCATGGCTCTTTAAATTAAGGTCATCTCTCAGAAGGGATGACTGAAATAGAAGCAGTTTTTTGAGGGTAAGTTGTGATTTTTTATCATGGAACTTAAGGGAGAAAAAAATGGGAGATACATTTTTTAATACTACAACTATTAGAAATCTGATACCTCTAGAACTCCTACTGGCGTCACTTTGATAGGAGACGTTCTGCCCAAAGGAAGGCAAGATTAGTGATGATGGCATCGGCTAAAGTGGTTCTAGTGTTTTATATCAGCAAATTATGAATATGTAGACCTAATATTACAGTCTAAAAACAGAATTTGATCACAGCCTGATATATATGCCATCATTATTTATAGTCTAAGATTACATTAAAGATAAAACTGTCAAATCTAAGATCACTGACTGCTACCGGCTAACTTGCCTCTTTATAACAATATGTACTGGTCTCTTACTAAGCAGCTGTTAGTCAAACAACGACTTTTCTAGCTTGTATTGTATTTTAAGGAGTAGAAAATGAGAGTTTTAATCAGAATTAAATTCACCTTTAATGACCCAGTTTATGAGCAAAACAAGTTAGTCTTAGAAATATTTCACCCAAATTCATATAAATTACATAAAAAAATTTCAATTAATTTTTTTTTTAAAATCATTTTAACACAAACCTATTAAATAAAGCTTCCATGATCCATATTCATTTTATCATAAAGCCTGTTTATTTGAAATACATAATCATCGGGTTTCTGTATTTAGTAATAATAAAGTATACTTACTCAAAAACTAATACTAATGAGTGTATTCATTTCAAATGAATAGTTTATGGTTTGAATTGTATAAAGGTAACCTGATTATTATGCAATTAAAAAAAATAATAACTTTATATATTTGAAATAAACACAATTCGTAAATTATTTTGAGTAAAAAATACTTCTACTTCTGATTACATAAACCTGACAGTAGTGTATTTTAAATAAATAGGCCGCATAAAGAATCATCTATGGTAATGTTTATTTAATAGGTTTGTTTTTAAATTATCTAAAAAATTGAAATATTTTTGTCTATTTCACTTTGGCATTCCTTTGCTCACATCATAATTAACAGACAAAAAACGACCCATGGTTATGAGAAGAGTAGTATCCACTGTATTGACTCACCTGATCTGCAGGTCCATGATGATCTGCCTATCCACATTTTCTGTATAAACCTTGACCCCATTAATCCTGAGTGGCTAGAAAGTAACCAAGAGAACCATTATCAGAATCAGAAATACTTGTAATAATCCCAGAGGGAAATTACTTTTGTTACATGCTCAAGTTACAGTTTTATGTGATATATATACACACATCCAACTACACAATATAATAAAGATAAAAATAAGAAAAAAAAGAGATAAAATATATATACATATAGCTCTTCTGTATATATATATATGTACGTATATATATATGCATATGTAAAAAATAAATCCAAATAAAGTGAATATCCAACTAGAGTGATAAATCCAAATAAAGTGATACGTGGCTTGCAAAAATAGTGCATAAATGTCAATTGGGGGGGGGGGGTTCTGAATGACTTGAGGGAGGCGTTATAGAGGTTGATGACCACCACAGGTAGGAATGATTTCCTGTGGCGCTCTGTGGTGCATCTGGGTAAAAGGAGTCTTCTGCTGAAGGAGCTCGTCTTCTGGACCAGTGTGTCGTGGAGAGGATGTGAGTAATTGTCTAAGATGGACTGAAACCTGGACAGCATCCTCCTCTCTGCCACGGTGGTCAGGGTGTCCAGCTCCTCTCCCACAACATCAACGGCCCTCCTGATCAGTTTGTTCAGTCTGTTGTTTTCAGCGACCCTCAGCCCACTGCCCCAGCATGTGACAGCAAAGAAGAACATGCTAGCAACAACAGACTCATAAAACATCCTCAGCATCTTTAAAGGACTTCAGCCTCCTCAGGAAAAATAGTCGGCTTTGGCCCTTTTTGTAGACCGCCTCGGTGTTTCTAGTCCAGTCCAACTTATTGTTAAAGTACACTCCAATTATGAGAACCACATCACTCCAGCTGATTAACACTATGACAAGACCCCCCTCAACTCTCACACGCTTGGCACAAGGTCAGCCTGTTTTCCAACTCCCCACCCACCCATCAGTGGAAACTATTTGTGACACTGACCTCCCTGTCATGTATTTTCATGTTCCAGTTAGAACCTCCCCCACTGTGAGACAGCACCTGTTGACAGCGACCTGTTTTGAATCCACTGTCACTTTATTTTACACTCACTGTATTTCCTATGTCGATCTTGCTGAAGCAGAAGGTGCTTAGATGGGCGTGGCACTCCTTCACCGCCGGCTCAATTGTCTCACGGAACAGTTTTTCCACGAACTGGGAGATGTACGGCCACATCTGTCTCACAGTCTGAAGGGAAATATACACAGGAATTGCTTTAAAAGCAAGATTACACATGTTTTTTGTATACATTGCTGCAATGGCTGTGCTGAGATGGACATATGGGTTAAAAATATTAAAAATATATTTCTATTTTAAGGAGACATGGTCAAATTATTCTCATCAACGTGGATTTCAGAGCATGCAATTCGTATTCTCAATCAAAAGCCCTTCGCTATTTCAATATCTAATCATGCTTGACTCTGAATGTACATTTCGGTGGTTGCCTTGGCAACTCACAAAGGTTACTGCATGCTGTTCACAGTGGTCTAGGGTAAAAAAAATCCTCCACATTTTTAGTGAAATTTGCTGCAGTGTGAAAGATCAAATAGGGAGAGGAAATGGTGGTGAGGTAACTTGCACTCCATTCAGCCATCTTCATAAAGAAAATTAAAAGGGAGGATTCCCTAAAGCTAAGAAAACAAACAATAAAGCCTCTCATTCATTTTACCTTGTTTAACCACTCCACACGCTCTACATCTGGGAAGTGAACCTACAATAAGAAAAAATGAAAGAAATAATAATTTTAGGACACACTAAGATTAAATGTTAGAGATACGCAGAAAGGTCATTTGCTGACCAGAATCAACATTTATAGTGTTTTTTTTTTTTTGCTTTATTGCATTTATAGCATATTATTACATGGAATTAAATAGGGGAGTGTTGGCCTATGGGTTAAAGCAGGGTGCTTGTGCTCTGAGAAGGTTGCAAGTAGCCAGTTCCATCGCCACAGCCTGCACTCTGGGTCCCTGAGCAAAACCTTAACCCCACACTGCTCCCCGGGCGCCACACAATGGCAGCCCACTGCTCCCCAAGGGATGGGTAAAATTACAGAGAACAAATATCCCCATTGTGGGACAATAAAGGGATTTACATTGACATTTATTGGGATTGGCGTATCAGGGTCTATATCATGTGCTAAAGCTACTATATCGCAATAAAGAGACAAAGTTCTTCAGCGTGGAAGTTGTAACCGAGGGAGATTAAAGTCAGATTTAGCTGGAAATTGTTTGAAAATTGAAGAAAGGAAACAAAAAAAGCTGTCAGAAGGTATCAGAAAGAAACCCATGCTATCTAAGGAGGCATGGGAGCAGCTTTTTAGAGTCGCCATAACAAAGAGTTACTCTTAGGAAGGGTTTTGCCATTTCAACCAGCTTCCCTTTTGTTCCTTTAACTTTAGTAATTTTATGGTTAACTTCTGGAAATTTCAGAGTGAAAACAAGATGAACAACATTTTCTTGGGAATATAAAAAGAAACTGCTGTTCAAGGTTAGCAAAGCCAATCAAGCTATTCACTGATACAAGAAACTAATGGTGCAGACTGCAAACCGATACTTATCAAAAGAATGGATGAATGGAAAGGTTTGGATCCTTCAGGCATTCAACAAATTAAAATTTACAGTGATGTTTACTGAGCTTTACAACTCAAACTCCTTTCATTTTTTCTTTAGGCCTCTGAGTTCATTGGCCAAGCTCTGCAATCTAGATTAAAAAAATAATGCAGTTTTGTTTTAGACCTTATCAGGATCTTTAGGTTCCGCTGTCTTACTGAAAAATATTCAAGCTTCCTCATTCCGCTTTTGTTTTACTTTCTGTTTTTCACCATGCAACACTTCATCAATCACTGCTTTTTTAAGCACATCTCTGAATTGCACTGATTTACTCACTAACATATTTAGTGACATTATTTGAGTTAGACTGTCTGAAAAATCAGTTTGAGATTTTTTTTATGTTTTAGAACCAAAAAATGGGCTTAATTGATGCGAGTGGCTTCCAAATTAGATTTATCATGTGATGCAGCTGAAGGAAGAGAAAGAGCTATTTCTCATGACAATCATTTCAAAGTACAGACAGTGAAGTGCACAGCAATGGGAGCAAGTTTCAGTTGATAATAACAGGCATATAGTGATTAATAGCAACAAGACTGTATGGTAGAGGCCTTCAAGGATGGAAATACTTTTTTTATCTAAACACAATCTCACCGAGGTGATGCCGTCTTATAAAGAAATTTTTTCAAACTTTGTCTACCACTGATCTGTATTCATTAACCAAGGTTCATTTCTAGGACTTCTCTTTTGGAGTCAGAGATGTTATGAAATGATCTGACATCTCTAACACAATTCTATTTTTATATCTAAAGCAGCTTTGGCGTTGGTTTGGATTACGGGTGGAACGGT
>NW_015150607.1:829284-874323 GCF_000732505.1 Cyprinodon variegatus
ATCTCTAATATATATATCATTTTCATCAATGTTTACTCCGATACCTGTCGTGCTTTGGTGGCGCAGTGTTTACCCCCTTTCCGGTCAGCCTACAGTCCACTAGTGCCGAAAAATCTAAAAAAAAATGTCTGACTGATCGCCTTTAGAATTTATTTTGTTTACTCCCATATTGTTGCAGCTAGGATAATTGGTGCCTTTGTCCAAAGGTCACAGGGTGAGAGGCAGGGTGTCCCTGGACAGATCACCAGTACATCACAAAACAACACTGAGACACACAGGACACATAACCAAGATTTTAACCCAGGAACATTTTGCTTTACGGCATCAGTGCAAGTAATCAATTTCCAGCAAAATCTTTGAAAACCTTCTTAAGCAGTGTTTAACCCCAAACCAAAATCCTTTCTCCAACAGAAGTATACCAATTTTATCTACCTCTGTTACAAAATTCAGACTCAAACCTCACATTTGACACCCACATCGGCCACCTCTGTAAGGTTTCTTTCCTCCACCTCAACAGCATTGCCAAACTCCGCCCCTCCCTCTCCCTACCGAATACTGAGAAGTTGATCCATGCCTTTAGCTCCTCCAGGTTGGACTATTGTAATGCCCTCCCTGTCAGGATCCCTGGCAAGTATCTGCAAATGCTCAATCATATCAGAACTGCGCTGCTCAGATCATGCCTGTCCTGAAGTCCCTAAACTTGCTGCCCATTCAACACAGAATTCAGTAAAAGATCTGTCTCCTTTCTCACCAGTGGACTTGACTACCTTAGAGAACTCTTCACCCCAAACACCTCCTCTTGGAATCTCAGATGCACCAACCATTGGCTAAACTCTCCACTATGGGAGATAGGGCCTTCGAGTCAGTTGCCCTACGGCTCTGGAATGCCTTCCAAGATATGCGGACGGTCACACAAACTGTTGTGGGCTTATTTTGTACTGCCTTTTAACATCCAGGATTTTAATTTTACCTTCATCGTCTTTTATTGTTTGTTGATTTGTTGTTATATCTTGGGACTGTTTTTAACGCATGCAAACCGATTAAAAGAAGCAAAAACAAAAACAAAAGCACCACAATTTTGTGTTGATTAGACCACTGCCTTCTCAGATCCACTGCTAAATGGTAGAGAAATCCCATCAGACACAAACCAGTTAAAGAGGAACAAAGTGTATATGAATCATTGGTGAGTGAGAATAAAGGCACAAGAGGGAATTGATTTAAACCAGTTGCTGAACCATGGTGAACTGAAACACTTCAGGTCTAGCACTTCAAAACACCACGAAGCAGAAGTCGACAGCAGACACCTCTTTACTACAGCTCTAGTTCATTTCAGAGAAAAGGCAGCTTTTAAAACCAGATGCAGCTTCCTGCAAACAGGCTTTTCTGTTTCGCTTGTGTTGAAATTAACCTTCATCAAATGCACATTCCTATCCCTATAACCAGCAATTATTATTATTTTAATGTCTAGTTTAAGGCTGTTTTTTATGATTGCTGCTCTGATAGGCTCTTTTTTTGTTAAGCTTTTCTTCAAACTTTAAATATTTATCGACTTTTTTTATTCATAAACCTGATTCTGATGAATACGTTTACCCTTTTATAGGGCACTCAGTAAAATACTCTGAAAATCTGAATTTGAGGCCGAGAATTTTATTGGAGGACAGGACATGACTTTATTACTTTTGTAACATTAAAAAAAAATTTATATTTTGATGGCAAAATTTGAGGTGAAAGAAACGGCCACTTGCCTTAATATATTAGGAAACATAGCAAAGTTGGTTCTATAAGAAATTCATGAAAAACACAGAGTGAAACAAACATAATTTTCTCGCTTCAACATATCCTAAGCTCCTTAATGCTTATACAGACACTTTAATTTTTTTGTTTTTTAACATAGCTTATTAACTTTTTAACTTTGATTTTGTTACTTGTCTTTTAGCTTTTTTAACCTTTTTAACCCCGCTTTTTACCTTTTTTTTCTTAACTACTTAACTTTGTTTCAGCTTAACTTGCATAAGATAATATTTCATTCAAGGGTTAATTTAGTTGGTCAAATGGCCAAAGAACATGTAGAACCACTTAGCAGAATCGGTGTTGAATGGCTGGATATCAATGTTGTGCTTCTAGAACTCACTGAGGGATGGGGGGGGCTCCATTTGTAAAGCTGGGCATATACTGTACTGGGCTCGATCGGGCTGACTTTTAGCCTGATTGTGCATTGTGTAGTGTACAGGGGTTAACGAGGGGCAATCAGCCTTTCACGACCACCTCCCAATCAGAAGTCTTAAGGTTGGGAGAAAATCAAACATTTTTGAAATTCAGTTGGCCGTCGTAAGGTTGCATCAGAGCGTTGGGCCGCACAGTGTGAGAGCAAGCATTGTGAGCTGTAAACTTTTTAACCCTGCGGTTTAGTGGTACAGCTTAAGCCAGTGGTTCCCAAAGTGTGGGGTGCGTCCCCTAGGGGAGGCGCAATGCCATTGCAGGGGGGGGCGTGGGAAGCGGTATGGATGAATGAAGAAAAAAATAAATAAAAAATGTTTTTATTGTAATCCAAAGGGGGGCCCAGAAGGAAATCTTTGGGAAATCTGTTGAAAATATTGTACAGTGTATGCCTGGCTTAAGGGGTATACAAGTGAACAAACATGGCAGTTTAGCCTGTAAATGTTAACTTCGCTAGACCTTAAATGCTAAAAAAAAAAAGCAACATCAGGAAAAAATCACAAGTTCTGGAATACCTTGCTGTGATTTTTTTGTGTAATTTACTTAATACACTAGTTAACAAAAACAAGTGTATAAAAGAAAAAGAACACACAAATTAGCATTATCCTTCAAATGTTCAGTCAGAAGAGACGTGGGAGTCACATACCAGCCTCAATTCTGAGGCAACTGCACTTTTGCTCAGTTTTTTTTAAATATATTTTGACACCTACCAGGAGTCCTTCATAAAAATATTTTTTAGTAATATATATATATATATATTTTTTTTTTTTAACCAGGTTAAATAAACAGTCTTTGTCCTTCGGTTCCCACCAGAGCAGTCTTAAGGTCAAGTGCTGACTCTCCCTTTTAGCATCTGGAAACCCATGTCAGACCATCTAATTCACATGCAAACCAATACCCAGAGGCGCACCTTGTCAACAGGCAAACCAAACAACTGCTTGGAGCCCCGAGCCGCTGGGGGGCCCCCGAGAGCCAGCTACTGTACATCCGGTAGATAAACAGCAACAGGCGAGCATGAAGTGGCAACGCTATAGTGACTGAGGAGATACACAACTGCATTTAAAAAATTCCGATTGGATGGAATGTTGATTGACATTGGCTTTGGCCAGTCAAAATCCAGCCCAGGTGGATGACATCCCTTAATAAAAATGAACGTAGCCTAGCNATCAGGAAAAAATCACAAGTTCTGGAATACCTTGCTGTGATTTTTTTGTGTAATTTACTTAATACACTAGTTAACAAAAACAAGTGTATAAAAGAAAAAGAACACACAAATTAGCATTATCCTTCAAATGTTCAGTCAGAAGAGACGTGGGAGTCACATACCAGCCTCAATTCTGAGGCAACTGCACTTTTGCTCAGTTTTTTTTAAATATATTTTGACACCTACCAGGAGTCCTTCATAAAAATATTTTTTAGTAATATATATATATATATATTTTTTTTTTTTAACCAGGTTAAATAAACAGTCTTTGTCCTTCGGTTCCCACCAGAGCAGTCTTAAGGTCAAGTGCTGACTCTCCCTTTTAGCATCTGGAAACCCATGTCAGACCTTCTAATTCACATGCAAACCGATACCCCACCCATCATTATCCTGGGTTGTTGTAGTCTATGGTTTTGTGTTTTTGAGATTAGTCTTTGTGACTTTAGGGTGAACCAGTTTTTGTCTGGGTGTGCTGTTGGGAAAATCTCTTGCGAAAATTCCCCCAAGTTTCTTAGAAACTCCTGACACATATAGAATTATAAGGTTTTCACGTCTCTCTCTCTGTTGATTTTCCTTCCAAATACCAAGTTTGGAAACTCCCCAGCATTGGGAGTAATGCCACTACCTAATAATAATGTAATTAGCCCCTGAATTGATTTTTCATTGAAAAATGAATCTTATTAATTACTTCTGACATATTGGTAACAATGTTAAGTTACTTCAAATCTACAGCAGCACATTATTATAACTCAATCAATAAAAGCAACTGTTTATTATCACTCTCCTTCTGCTGCAGGGTGGTTTTTGCTGCATGGAGCTGAGAGAGGCATACCTAAAGCTGATTGGCTGAGGAGCTTTAATGTAGGAGGGTGTTCAGCATGCCTTGAACACAGACTGAGAGGAGAGATGATGGAACAGAGCCAGTGATTCATTGATAGCATTCCTAAAGCAAAGGACACACTGGATTGCAAAGTATGTGATTTCCCTGTGATCATTATGTGCGAGAAGACTTTATATAATGTCACTTAGAAGCAGCTGTTATCTAATGAAGTTCCTCACATCATGTCATCACTGACTGACAGCTAGCTGTCTTTAACCAACACATGTACTGTATTTAGTTTCTCAGAGTTATACAGAATTCACTTGCATTGCTTACATTTTCTTTACACAGAAATACTGAAATTATATAATCCTGATGTTTTGTTTTCTGAAAAAGTGTAAACTGTTTAATTCTATTGTGAAGCATATACATTGTTTTTGTTAAATTGCTTGAAAAGCATTATTTTTTTTAGCTTCATACCTATTTTACAGCAAGTTAAAGTCTGTCAGTCTGCAAAAATCTAAAGTTCTAAAACATTTAATTTGCTTTAATGTTCTTTTATGACAAACAAACAAAAACATGGTCACATCTACATGTTAATCATATTCAAATACACAACACACACACACCAACCAGAAAATGTAATTATTCAACCTTTAAGAGAATAAAAAGTAGCTGCATGGTTGCTTTGACTAGTTACTTTGCATGTGCAGTAACTAACTCAGTTACATTTAAGAGAAGTAACCAATACTATAACTGGTTACTTTGCAAAACTAACATTCCCTACACTGATAACCACATGCTTGAAATGATTGTATCGCTTTCGTTTTGCTACTGTACCTAGGTGAACATAGCGTCACTCATTGATTTGCATCTGTCTTGGAATGTGCTTAGGAGGATGGGCCTCCAGGGGCTTAAAAACATGAGCACTCAAACTACAGATTGCTCTAGAGGTAGCCCACACAACTGACCAAGACTCCTGGTGTCAGTGCCAAAATGTTTTCAATAAAACGCATGATTTACTCTGAAGTGAATCTTCACTGAATAAATAATGAGGTGAATTGACAATGTGGATATAAATGAAGGAGTGATCATTGGGGTTTCTTGTGTCATTGAGGCCAAAGGGTAAAGCCTCTAAATAAAACTGTAAAAGAACCATAAATCAGTGATGGATAATTTAGTCCATGTTTGAGCCATTTAAAATTTGTGACTATTCCATTTTTCTCCCTCTAACGATCCTTTAAAAGGCAACCAACGTGTTGATTTGGTCTCTTATTTAAAGGCAAAAAACCCCAAAACGTATTAGATATTAAGCATTTATTAATAACAAACTATGTTTTTAAAAATGTGTTTTGTTCTAAAATCATCCTATTGAGGTTTGAACAATTGAGCTACTGTAGATTTGGTTCTACAGAAAATTCAGTTTAAATTCCCTAGAAAACTGTTAATTGACGCTTTAGAGTAACAGCTTATACTGTAGGAATCTTGAGTCAGATACCATCTTCAGCGTCAGACAGGTCTTAAAATATTGCTTCTTCTCAATGAACTCAGGCCCTTTTTCATGCTATTTTTAGCCTAGCTGAACAACTCATTTTCACACATAGACATGCATGTTATAAAGGTTTTATGTTTGAGTGGAGAAGAGAGTGGACTAAAAGGTAACAGTAGGATCTTAGTCAGCAGTTACATTTTCTCACAGTGCATAACATGGGTGGACAATCTTAATGAAAGCAATGGAAAACTTGGCTGGGTGCATATTACATAACAGTTCCTCTTTTCAAATACCTGTTCAGTTCCCTGACAGAAGTGATGGGTGATGTGCAATCTTTCCAAAATTCAAAATAGATCCACTACAGGATCTATTTTGATCCACTAATCATCTTGATATTGCAGAGAGCAGCTGGAAATCCAAATGTTATCTTTGTATTCAAAGTATTTTGGATTCACAGCTTCAGGTTCAGCAGGTTCTGCAACAGTTTTTCCCAATGCTACTATCAGACTGTTGAACTGTTGAACTCTAAACTGGACTCTTGCAACATTAGGTTCCACTACCAACAAGCTGAACTATTATAATCATTTTAAATAGGACACAACTCAATGTTCTAATGCACTTTGCACAATATTTATTTTTGCACTGTGCTGAACTTTTTCATATTAATGCCCTTTTGCACCACTGTTTCTCTTTTGCTCCTATAATGTTACATTCTATCACTGCTGCATTTTATATTGGTAATGTTTATCTTACACAAACTGCAATATCATTACACTGTTGTAAGCTGTATGCAACAAAATGTTGTCTTGTATACACATACATGTCTGTGCATACAAAATGACAATAAAGTTTGTCTAAGTCTAAGTATACCATAATACATTCAGCCAGTAGGATGGAACCTTACTGCAGTAGACGCTCACACCTGACTTGAGATGTACATAAGATGCTAAAAGTCACAAAGACTTATGAAAGCAGTTCAGCTACATAAATTAATCCACTTTTAACTCATCTACCATCCATGACTTAAAACATTCAATGTATTTTCACTTAACTAGTTTTATTGTCCTTTAGTCCCAATTTTTTGCTACTGTTACCAGATTTGAAAGACATTTTGCAGGTTAGTTGATCCCTGTTGATAGTTGATAACTTGTAGGATTTCTATCAAAAATTAAAGAGCAAAAAAGAAAAAGAAGCTATTTCTTTTATTTATTTGATCTATTGATCTGAGATCAACTAGATATTTTAGATCAATTCTTAAACCACTGAAGGATATGATCTAGTTTCTGATGATGATGCACATGTTGGACCAGGTAATCTCTCTATACTAAATCCCACACTTTAAGGGGACAGTGCTGTACTTAATAAATCTGAGCTCTTCCATCTAAGATCTCTTTCCTCAGATAAAAGCCTTCTCAGCCATGTGTCAGCAAAAAGGGCTTTTAAAATTTCTCACAGCACTCCACTCCACTGAAAAAAACTTCCTGTATGATGTCTTAACTGGCTTTGTGATTTGCAGCTCAGGCTTCAATCTGAAGATCACCAATTAAATGTTAGGTTTGAGCAAAAATATCGACATTATTTTGCAATTAATCAATGTTAATTAATCAAGATTACCCTGCAGAGAATAGTGAAAGGGTAAATAGACTGTCCCTAACCGCTATCCAAGACATGTTTTGAAGCTTGAACAAAAGCTTACAAACCTTTTCAGATGTTCTACAGCCTCTTTATGAACTTAATGAACTCCAAATATAGGCCAAACTAGTTTAGCTTTAAAAGCAGATTCCTGAATGAAGAACCTTTGGGGAGAAGGCTAGAGTTACCTATAGCTCTCAAAAAAGAAAAAGAAATTGCTGCTGCCTAATGTTTTGATGTTCTCTTTCAGTTAACTGATGGAAAAGGCAGCATGGCTTTAAAAATAAATAAATAAAAATAAAACAAAATATGGAAATATTTCCAACAATATTTCTATTTACATTTTTTTCAAAACAACAAAATACTACCACTAAGCTTTGAGCTGTATATCTTTTAACCAAATGTCTCCAGACGTCTGACTACATACCCTGACTACCCTGAACTTGTATAAAAAGTAACAAGCCTATAAATATTATTTCCAATGGGAAACTTAAAGATTATGTTGACAATGATTAAAATAATAGATAGAATAATTATATATCATTATTTCAAAAACTCACTGTGCAAAAAGTGATAATGTGGCTCTAATAGTGAATATACGTCAGTAATAGGTCACCTACAGTTGTTTTCTTTTAGTCAGTGGTCATAACAGCCAAATTTCTTAAGAGTCAACTATTTACCAGCAGGAGGCTGCTCAGAGTTATTTTGGTTTAATCAGGAGTGACAGCTATTAATCTAACTTGGAGTCAGCTGGAATCAAAACCAAAACATGTGGAAAAAAATAAAAGGAGAGCTTCAGCAAACATTATGCAATAACTTTGAGCTGATTTGTGCATCTTTCTGTGATTTTTTATCCATTTTTTTTAAATCCATTTTAAGAAATGCGAGGTTAACAATGATGGAAAAAAAAACATGAAAATGTTTAAGTAGCCCACATATGTACCAATCTTTTTATCTATAGGTAGGAATATGAACTACGAAGGTGCAAAAGAAAGTATGTGCACATGAATGAAATTAGAAGACAAACTGACAGAGGCACAAACCAGAGCCTGAGGACATAGAGACATACTAAAGAATGAGCTTCAATGACTAGCACATAGGAAGCCAATAGAGCCCCCCTGTGAAAATTCTCTATTATTCATACCTGGAGATTCTTGGACATTAGATTTTCCATCAGAAATACTTGAACCTGATATTTGAACCCTTGTAAACCATTGTAGCTAAACTCTGATACCACTAAGGAGCACATTTATAATATATAACGCTCTGTTTATCTTTCAGCCATTTGATTTTCTTTTTAGAAAAGTATATAAAAAAACAAGCTGCTGTTTAAGTTTTTTTTTATGAAAAAAAAACAATTCTAACACAAAAGTTCTTTTCTTTGTCAAAAAGGGAAAAATATGAATTTAATAAAATAAAGTGAAAATAATCTGAGTTATTTTGTTATTTTTATTAAAAAACATTTAATATGTCTGGAGAACCTTTCTCGGTTATGAGATTTCTGTCATCTGCAGAAATCTCCTTAGGGCAGGAGACAAAATTCAGATTAGGGGGGCCTTCCTACTGCATTCAGTCCTTCACCCATTAACTCACATGCTGATGGTGGTAAGCTAGAATGTGCCCAGAGCTGCCCTGGGGCAGACTACCAGAAGCTCAGCTGCCATACAATCAGTGCCATCAGACCCTCTGACCACCAACAGCAGGCAAGAACATTAAGATCTTAAGCAAAGACACAATTAAGGTGAATAAAGCAGCAACCCACCACTTACAGGATTAATCCCTGCTTACGAGCCACAAGTTCTAAAAATCTCTCCATTTTCTTATATTTCTTGTAGAATACCATTTTCCTCTCCATCTTGTGATACCTGCACTCTGTCAAATTTCTCTTATCTCTCAAAATTAAATAGCCTAAATTATCTTTTTCAACGTGATTTTCCTTTTCCTTAATAGAAATATGAAAACATTTAGTTCTTTTGAAACACTTTGTAAAAAATGATCTATAAATAAGTAAAAATTTCCTAACGTTAGTGTATTTACCCTTAATTTGATTAGGTAAATGAGAAAGTTTGCCAACGGAATTAGTATTTTTACTCTTAAAATAAAATAATTAGATATTATGCACTTTAAATAAGACAATGCTATTGCGTTTTCCTATTTTAAGTGTAAATTCTGTTGTTCCATTGGCAAAATGTCTCTTTTACCTCCTCAATCCAAGAAAAATTGCACTTATTGTAAGACAAAATATGACTTATCTAGATTTCTATTTTTTCCAGCGTATATCCTATTCTAAAATCAACCGACTTATAAGCCCCACATGATGCCTCTGTGTTTGGATGCAAAGCACTTTTTTTAATAAGACTCCATTATTCATTTTGTATTCAAGCCGTCTTGCAGAAATAGAGAGAGTAGAGTCTTCTGTAGAGATAATACATATAGATGGGGACCTAAAATAACAGACTGAGTTGGTATGAAAGGCAAGCAGCATGCTCTGAGGTGGAGCATTGTAGCATTCTGTATTTAGATTGGGTCTGGTGTCACCATCAGGGAGGAGGACAGCTGTCTCATATCGCCTTAACAGCTCCAACCTGCTCCGCCTGATCTGAGTAGATTAATGTTTATTTTCCAAGAAACGCGCATTATACATTTTTCAAGAATCACACACCTGCTTTTGAGAAAAACATCTCTGTAATTAATATTTGTCTCGTATTGTGTCTTACCCATGGAGGTAAATCCGAGGTGGTCAGACACCGTTGTGCGCTTCGCTCCTCTTGGTCAAAGAAAGCAAGCGCTCGGCTCAGGCGGCTCAGCTTCCCCCCTGCGTTCCTCCTCCAGCAGAAAAAGATAAAAAGTCCTATCAGCAACCAGCTGAAACTGAACTCAAAATAGCCCAGGGCATAAATGGGGAAAATAATGACGAAAGTCTTCACGAAGTGGATCCATGTGTGGGAGAGCTCGCTGCTGGAACCCGCCGGGCTGTCCTCCGGTGCGCTCCCCGCTGAGGGATGGGGAAAGTTGGACGTCGGCTGGGCGGTGTGTCCGTTTTCCTTCGGTGTCGCAGGGCTGCTGTTGTTCGAGTGGGCTCCGCGTACAGCTGTCATGCTGTCTCCTGACATCTCTTGTCCTCGGACTATATGTCTAAGGATCCAGTTCCATGGACGGAGCGCTGCGTTTCAAGTCGGCTCACCTGCGCACCCTCCCATAGTCCTCTGCGCTAGTATTTGCTTTATTAGTTTTCATTGAGAGCCGCTTGCTAAATGCATGCCTGAACTATCCACTGGTTACCTCACACTGCCTTCACAGGATGGGAATAAACATTTCCAAGAACACACACACACACGCACACACACACACACACAGATTCTACAGCTCCAGTAAGAAACAATTAAAACTAAGAAATACCGCCATCTGGTGGCCAATACTGGAAATGCAATATATTTGCCTCCATGAAACTAGGTCAAACTGAGGATAACTGATGGGAAATATTTGCCTCTAGTTTATTTTTTAGTTTGTTACACTAAATTCAAATAAAAGTAAATTCAAAGAATCAGTGTGTCACAATTATTTGATTTAAGAAAACATTTAAACAGTGGTGGTAAAAAAAAACGTACCAAGAGTAACTGGGTCAGGTGCAGTGTTTTTTTTTTTGTTTTTTTTTTAGAGGCATAGAGCAAAAGAACAACACGCACACAGAAAAAAAGACAGGACAAAAGTGCATTGTTTTGTGTATTAAGTGAGCCACAAAACCAAGACTACTGATGTGAAAGATACATACTGTAATCCTATCATAATACGACTGGAGCATAAAGCTAACTTTTATTTCTAATTAATGAGTGAATTGTAAAGGCAAAATATTACATTGGTCCAAGGAACAAACTAGTTGTGGTCTCTTCTGTAAGTGCTTGTCATTGTAAGAAATTGATTTAGTATTATACTGCAAAAACTGATCTAAAAAATACATTATTTCTTAAAATAAGTTTATTTGTCCTTAATTTGAGCAGGCAAATATGTTAATCTACAAAATAATGGAGGTTTTCTGCCCTAATAATAAGATGATTTGATATGATGCTCTTGACAGGGAAAATACACTCAATTTAAAGTATCATTATTAGATTTCAATTTTTGCAGTGTGTTTTCAGCAGCAACCTACTGAAGCTGCTACCCCTGCAACCCAACCACGGACAAGAAGATGATGGATGGTTGGGCTGGCTACTATTCGATTCTGTCATCTTTGCCAGCAATAACTGTTAGTAAGTGTTTGTGAGATCTCATGATGAGTCTTTTAGTTCAGTTAGGGGTAAATTTGCCCCACTCTTGTTTGCAGAATTGTTTTTATTCAGCCATGCTGGAGGGGTTCTTAGCAAAAGTATTTGATTTAAGGTCTCACAACATTGCAATCACTTTAAGTCCAAATTTTAATTAAGCCACTTCAAAGCCTTCATTTTGTTTCTTCAGCCTTTCTGAAGTTGACTTACTGTTCTGTTAAGGACAATTTTTGCTGCCACATAACTTAAATTCACTTGAGCTATTACAAAGTGGTAGCTGATCATTCAGCATATGGGTTTCTGGTGTAGAGTAGAATCTATGGCCCTGTTAATTTGGACAATGGACCCATGCCCCAAGGCAGCAAAAGAAGCCCCAGATCATCATTCTCCTATCAGCATGCTTGACTGTCACTGCAGTGTTTACCTTTATACCAGGTTTAACGGCAGAAAGTTATTCTGAAAAATAAACTCATGTCTTGTTATTCCGGATAATATTTTACCAAGGTATTTTAACAGAGTCCAGCAAATTCTGTAGAGGTGTTTTCCTTTTCTAATCTCCCGAATTAGTTGATAATGTATTGATGGTGAAAGTTTATTTGCTGGATTCTGTTTAGAAGGTTAACAACCCTTAGAATTTATCTCTTGTTGAAAATAACTCACTGGAATATGCCCAAAGCCTTATACCCAGTAGTCTGGTTATAAAAAAAAAAAAAAAGGGGGAAAAAGGGGGATGGTGATTTTTTTTTTTATATCACACATAGCCTAATGAATATAGTTTATTAACCCAAAGCAAATATGCATGGTATGGTTATTACATGTCAGGTACGCCGGTCATTGACCTTTGACCAAGGCATCTTACAATACAATTGCAATCAGTCCCTGGACAGGCATTGCTACTGTATCACTGACCCTAGATAGTTAGGGACAAATATCCCACTGGGATCAGCTTCATAGTCATGGTAGGCCACTTCCTTTTCATTTTATTTATTTTGCTCAGGCTACTCGTTAGCCCACAGCCCACCAACTGTTCAAATGGCAAATTACTGCCATTACGGTTAAAATATAGTAGAAATGTTACACATTCAGTAATAAAATGTCACAGGGGATGGTATGGGCGGATGTTCATTTAAGTAGGGGGGATGATTTTTAAGATCTTTTAAAAAAGGTGCCATCGCTCCTCATTCTACCTCAACTCGAGTACTACTTATACCTAATATCTATGTCAAACCTATTGATGTCACTGCCTTTCTTTCTGATCTGTGTTTGATTACCTCAATTTCAGAGTTAAGATTTGAAACTTTTTAATAAAGCTCATCCTTATTCATGTTTTTAGACAGGTTCAATTTAAGTGTTTTATTGTATACAGGTCTGGCAGTAACCCAACCTCAGTGTGACAACTGGTAATGTTTGCTGTTTGTTTTTAACGCCATTCATGGCTTTGCCCCCTCTTACTTGTCTGAGATTTTAACTTTCCGCAATTGTGGCAGAGGTTTACGCTCCTCGGGTCAGCTTCTGCTAGAGGTCCCTAGGTCAAGACTCAAACAGTTGGGCGATCGTTCTTTTGCTGTCGCTGCTCCCAGACTGTGGAACAAACTACCCCCTGACATCCGCACCACTACTGACCTCAGCCTTTTTTTAAAAAAAAAAAAAAGCTTAAAACCCACTTTTTTAAATTAGCTTTTAATTTTGACTAGGATAATACTGTCTCTTAGATGTCATCTTTCTGTGTGCTCCTTTCTATGCACCTCTGGAAGGCTTTTAATGTCCTGCAGCACTGCACCCCTACAGCACTTTTAATTGTATCTTGTATGTTTTATATGTGTTATGTATTGTTGTTATGGCTTTGTTGTGAAGCACTTTGGGTACCATCTGGCTATTGTAAAGGGCTATACAAATAAATTTGATTTGATTTTGATTTGATAATGTGACTACCCCAGATCATAAGTGATTTAATACTAATCCCCCCCATATGCCATTTCAAAGTCGTTGTTCAGTAAAATAAAAAACAAAAAGAAGCAAACCAGACAAACTATTGGATTAAGACCAAATTTCATGTCATTTGCACAAATACAACCTGAGATATATACAGATATGAAGAATAAATGTAATTTAATTAATCATCTAATTAGCTTTATTATATCTTATCTTTTATACATGTATTATATCTTGATTTTTTTTTTTTTTCATTGATTATCTGTTTGGGATGAAGAATGGCCAATTGACAGATGTTTGGAAAACAAAACATCTAAAACTGAGACAAAACAGATAAACAAAACTATCACAGACTTTATAAAAATCACCCGAACTGGAACACAATCGTAAATTAAAAAATCCAGTTTGACTTTAATGCCTGTGGCTGCTGAGCATCGATTTCTCCTGCGCTGATTAGTCAGGTCTGTTGTTAAGTCGACATGACGCGTTCTCCATGGTTTCCATCTAATGCGCATGCGCATAAACACATCGCTATGGCGTCGTGGATACATAAGTAGTAGAATGTTTATGTTTTTGTAAAAGCTCAAAAACAGACGAGAACATGCAGAGCGAGAAGGTAAGATGCTATCGTGAGATGTTGGATAAAAGCTAAACCTCAGCTTGGACTCCGGATTGGGGCTGTTGTAAATCATCGCATTCTCTTTTAGATTTAAATGAGCTTTTTGTTGATATAGGTGCACCCGATTGTTGTGATAAAGGTAATAAAGATGTTCTATTTCCTTAGAAATTAACCAAAGAAGACACGTGGAGACCTGCTGAGCTGAGACGACATATTAGGGTAATTCAAAAGTTCTTAGACAGATAGAATAATGGCGGAGAATTAGGTTTGTTTTAAACCTTCTTTATCCAGGAGATTTAGACAACAACAAACTTGAAGCATTTTATATAAAGAAATATTTATTTGTTTGTTTGAATGTATATTGTGTTACTGACACAGAAAACTAAACTGGTTGATTAACACATGTCACCCAAAACCTTTAAATGTAATGCTGAGGGTTTTTTAGAATGTATTTTAATACGCCCCAGTTCTTCTTATGAATCAAAACTGGTAGTTTCTCCTTGCTTTCCAGTAAATACTTTTGATTGTCTATATAGTTACAAGATTCTACGGTATATAAAAATGTTAATCTTTAACTAAGATATTATTTTCAGAGGGCCTTTCATAAATCGAAATGAAAAAGAGTGAACTACAGAGACTGGAATAAGCAATATGAGCAACTCATATCCAAGATCAGGAAAAAAAAAAAACTGTCAAACCTAATAATAAATGCACCAGCTGTGAAGCATGGTGGTCACAGCTTTATGCTGTGGGATTTTTATCTTATTTATTTATTTTTTGCTGCTATTGATACTGGTATTTCACACAAGATTGATGGAATCATGAAAAAGGACTACCTCTAAATTCTTCAACTTGGGTTTGCAGGATAGAAACACAACACTGCTGATTTGAGGATGGATAAAGAAAATATATTGTTTCTTTTAGATATAGGTTTCTGGTGTAACTTGCTGAGGGAAATGTATTTAAGTATGAGTAGGTGTAATTTAATAATCGATTAATCATAAACTGGAATGTAGAGACTCTAAAATATGCCTTTAGCTGACAGACCGACCCACAATGAGCAGCAATTATGCCAAATAAAATAATAAAAGTGTTAACATTTTGAATTTCAAATAAAAAACGTCTTCATTTGTCAATATACTCTATACAGAACTCCTCAAGTGGAAAAGCTTTATTTTAATTTGGTTTAATTTTGCAAAAAGTCTTTAAGGAACCTTTTGTTATCTGATTATTACTTGATTAATTGAAGAAATAATCGACAGATTAATTGATTTGCAAATTAATCGTTATTTGTTAGTAGAATTTGAACTGGTCCTTCTGGCCTTGTATGGATTAAAGAAAATCATCAATTAATTCTAACTTGCGGTTGTAATGAATTGAAAATTAAAAGGACATTCCTGCACATGAGTGTACATAAAACCATGACTACAGTTGTGCTACCTGAACAAAAGTTCCTCACAAAATCAATGCCTTTTTTTGTTTATGTGTTTCTAAGGACAAAGACTCTAGTGAAAGATATTCAAGACACAGAGAAGACACTGATAGAAGGCAGCGTGAAGGAGAATCTATGGAGAGACGACACAGGGATCCGGACAGAGAAAAGCTTAAGGAAAAAAAGCTAAGACATGGAGACACAGGAGACAGATATGCAGAGCAAAAGAAAGACAGATCTTATGACAGAAGAAGTGAAAAGGACAGGGAGAGAAGAGGTGAAGAGGAAAGGAAAAAACAGGTAGGGGATGCAAGAAATTACAGGGAAACAATACTAGACAAAGAGGACTTCAGGGAAAGGGAAAAGCAGAAGGACAGACACAAAGATAAGGAGAAAGACAGGGAAAAAGTAAGGGAGAGGCACAGTGAGGACTGGGAAAGAAGGAGAGAAGACAGAGAGAAGGAAAGAAGGAGAGAGGAACGTGAAAAAGAGCATAGGAGAGAGAGAAGGCGACATGATGAGAGTGAAGTGAGAAGAGATCAGACAGAGAAGCTGCACAGAGAGCCGGGGGACCGGCAACACAGAGGCACACATGATGACAGAAGAAGAGACAAAGACATTCAAGAAGCTAATAGGCGTTCGGAGCAGTCAGAAGACAGAGGTATGCAGACATTTTTAGAACAGTTTCATACATTTAGGCTGTCCCTTTTTTAAAATACCCTTTTAATTTAGATAAAAAACAAGAACACAGACGGAATAATGAGGAAAGAGAACGAAGGCACAAGGAGAGAAGACATCATGTAAGATTAGGACCCTAATCTAAAAGTTAAATTCCCCACTTCTGATTGTTTGTTTTTTAAAATTTACAATTGTCTTGATAATTAATATATCTCTGATGCTTATAGGATGAAAAGGACGAACGTGAATCAAAGGAACGTCGGGAAATTAAAAAAACAGATGATGAAGTGCGGAATTCGCACGGCAACAGGAAACAAACAGAAAGGGAAAAGCAAAAAGAGAGACATAAAAAAGAGGAAGAAGGTGCAGAACGAAGACATAAGGACAGAGGACACAGTGAGGTAGCTAAAGAGGATCTAGAAAGAGACCACGGTGAGAAAAGGAGCTCCAGGAAATCCCAGTCTGACAAAAGTCTCAGACACGAGAAAATGGAGGAAGAGACAAAGGTTAGTTCATCCCTGAATTTTCCCTGAAGTCTGTTTTATTCATTCTTACCTTGTTTTTAATACTTAGGATGATGTAGCTGTTTCCAAGCAGCAGATGATGGATGGAAAAAATGGAGGAGAGCATGTAAGGTTTTGTTTGTTTGGAACTTTAAAAAAAAACAGCTAGTGTATAAAATAGCTTTTCATGATAAATTTATAACCGGTTTAACTATTTTCTTTTTGGTTATTATACAGTGTTCACAGTCTTAGGTTCATGCAAATTCTTATTTCAATTAAAAAATCAAATTAGTTTTCAGAAAACTGACCCTATACTTATGTAAAATAACTTCTTAATGTTTAAAAAGGCTCAGATTATCCATGCAAATATATTTTATTGATGTTTAAAATAACTGAGTTTTAAAGTATTTTTTCTTTCTCCCTACCAGTAAAATCAATGTTTTTTTGAACAGTCAAGCCAGTTATGACTAGCATCTGATAGAAATCTGTGGATGGAGTTAACATTCTCAGCATTAAAAGCTTGGAGCCCATACTGAAAGATAAATAGTGAAAATAACAATAGAAACATGCAAAGTCAGCAAGTCAACGCTGATAAAAAGGGTTGCACTTCTGTGGTGCCAGCAAAGATTTTCCCATTGATTAGTTAGAAGAATCACGATATATTGGATATTACATTTTAATATAATATCAATGGATTTTTTTTTCAGATGTCTATGATTTTGTATCAGAAAGAAACTTCTCGGTTAGATGAAAATAATCTTAAAACTGAACCGTGCCATGGGGATGAATCATTCTGGGCTTTTGTTTGCAAGTTTAACTCACCGGATTGTTTTATTTACGATTCATGAAGGTCTTAAAATGTAGGTCATAAAAGGTAATAAAAACATCCCAGCACTATTGTTTGAAAATCAATAGTGCTGGGTACCTGTTCTGATCCAGATATGATCTCGGTATTATATTTACCTTTAACATTTTATGTTATCAAGAAATTAAGTTGTGAATGATTATGAAATATTTTCTTTTCTTTTTTGTATTTTGTAATTATCATCGGAAACATACAAAGAAGAAAATGGCAAAATCTATTCAATTCAGTTTCAATTCAGTTTATTTATAAAGTGCTAATTCACAACACATGTCATCTCAAGGCAGTTTACAGAGACAAATAAACCAGATAATACGGTTAGATTGGTTAAAGTTTTCTGTCCAAGGAAAACCAGCTAATTGCATCAACTCATGGACTCAAAAGAAAGCCCTCACACCAAGCATGCTTGTAGCAACAATGGAGAGGAAAAACTCCCTTTTAACAGGAAGAAACCTCCAGCAGAACCAGACTCAGTATGAGTGACCATCTGCAGAGGCCGACTGGGGTTGAAGGAGATAGAATCATACATAGAAAAAAAAGCGGAGATACAAAAGGTAACTGTCAACCAGCTCCACAGGCAGCCCCGTCCAGGAAACAACCAGCCAGGCAGACAAGCTCCAATCCAGCTCCCATGTCAGAGGATGAAGAGAACACATACACTTAGTCACAGTCAGAGAAACAGGACTACACTGAAAAACAGGCCAAGCCCCAACAACTATTAATAACGGAGTTGATGGCAGCAGCACAGCTGATATTTCTCTCCAGGATGGTGTCACAGCCACACAGGCACAGACCAGATGAAGCTACTATGAGGAAAACAGGAGAGATTACAACATTAGAAATTGAACTAACAAATTCTGCAGAATAGAGATATAATGAAGAAAAGGGGCCCCTATGTCCTCCGGCAGTCTAAGCCTATAGCAGCATAACTATAGAGATAGCTCAGGATAACCTGAGCCACTCTAACTATAAGCTTTATCAAAAAGGAACGTTTTTTGCCTACCCTTAAAAGTAGGCCAATATATTGGTAATCTTTTGGCCAGTTAGTGAGATAAATAAATAGCTTATGTTTGTTAACTTTCAAAGGTCCCATAAAAGAGGTGGGAAGCTTCTATCACCGAACATATAGACCACATCACTTAGTAGATGAAGAGAGATTGTTGGTGGAGTCAGACGACTATAGATGAAGAAAAAAAAAATGTAACAAAAAAACATGAAGCACTGCAGAGAGCTGATATCATAGTTAACTGTTTCACAAACATTCCTCAAGTTTTGCATGAGAAAGGGTCTTCAAAACATCACCTTACATGGCTTTGTACCGATCCTGTCCTTAACTTTCAGCTCCAACATGTTTCTCCTGCTTAGTTTGTTTGTTTGCACCTGCAGGTAGAAAAGGCAGAACTTGCAGAGGAAGAATATGAAGAGGATTTTGAGGTAAAGGAATAGTAGAGATAACCAATTAAGTTTTTCCTATCTTTTATTTTATTAATATCTTCCTTTTTTAACACTTAATTGTTTGCTTTTGCACGCCGTTATCGCTTTATACATTCTAAGAGACCGGTAAGAACTCTGTGTTGCTGTGGTTTAGTTTGGCACATTGTGTCATATGGGTCAACGATGCTTTATTATCTTGAAGGATTATGAAGAGGACTTTGAAGACCTAGATGAGAGTGCTGAGGAGACTGAGGATGAGGTGCATGATGGGAAGGAGGAACAGACGGCCCAACCAAGTAAAGAGATCGAGTCAATCCGGAGAGCCATGGCTGAAGAGAACGAGAGAGCTGGAACGGCTCAGTCCAGACGGAGTATAGACAGGGAGGAAGAGGAGCATGTGTCTAAAGGTGACTCTTTTATTTGTCAGGACAGACAAATAATTAATAAAAGAATGTAACAAATATGTACAGAATAAAATTAATTATCACTTATTTGCTTAAAGGCTCTGAAAGGAATCAAAGTAAGATCTCACGACATGGTAAATTTATCGACTTTGTTGCTGCAAAGCAACGTGAAGTCAGCCAGAAAGCTGCTGCAAAACAGAAGTAAGTTAACTTCAAACTAAAGTAGCAGCCTAAAAGCGTTTTTTTTTTTAGTTTATAATAAATATTCTTTGACTGCAGGAAGCGAGGCGCAGAACTGCTTCATTTAATCGATTTGGATTTTTCACTGACTTGTTCCCTCCTGGACATACCTCCTGTCAGTGAATATGAGATGTATATAAAGAGCTTTGGAAATGCAAACACCAAGCAGGTAAGGTTTGTTTTAAACAAACACCTGAGCTAAAAGTAGAAAGGAGAAACCGTAGAGGCTGGACTGAGATGTAAGAGCGTCTTCCCTCCCAGGCTTATGTTCAGTGTAATGAGGATAACACAGATCGAGACGTCCAGACGGAGGAGATAGAGATATGTGAGAAGTGGACTCAGCATCCCCCTGAATTCAGTGGAGCATGTGGAGGTAAGAAAAAACAGAGACTTTTAATGCACTTTTTGTTTTTTTTGTCAAGTTATGACCAACCTCTTTGGATCTTTTTCATTTTATATTGATGCAGTTTTTCAAGTTCTGCAAATTCTGGTCTCCTTTAGCAAATATAGCCAAAATGTATAACTGCCTTTTTTTTCTTTTACCAGTGATAATTGAACACTTCCTAGGGAGAATATTAGATCTTATTGTTTTATATCCTAATCCTGCTAAAAATATTACCCCAACTTGGTCCCTGACCTATCCTCTATATTTTCCTTCATTTTTATGATGCTGCATGATCTCCAGCAATTCTTTAAGAACTTTGTAGGACAGCTTGGTTTATAACTAAGATTCAATTACATAAAGGTAGACTTTATTTGTTATTTAAGCAGCTTCTAAAAGAAATTAAATTCTAGATTTTTTTAAGGGATCTCAGGATAAGAAAATATTACTATTGAATACCATGTTTCTCAGCTTTTTATGTTTTAAAATGTCTTAAAAAAAAACAGGAATAATTTGTCCTTACGCTTCACATTAATAATGGATATTGTGTTTGTTTATTGCATGTATTTCCAATCATTCAAATAGAATTTTGAATAAGACAAAGGGTGAAGAGGATGCAGTGATGTGATTACAGGTTCTGCACATATTGTAAGTTCAGCGATGGTGCCTCTTCCTATATTGTAGATACCAACTTCTCTCTGGAAGCCCAGGACAAAACCAGGGATGAACTCATCCTCGATTCACAACAGCTGATGTCGTTTCTGGACTCAGCCTCACAGGTTTATTCATGGGGTTATTCCTGTTGTTTACTTTCTTCATCGTGTGATTCCCTGTAAAGTTTTAAAACTCTTCATTTAGAGCACTTCTCCAGCTGTAAGAGTTGACTTGTTTTTTTTTTTTTTTTTTTTAAATAAAGGTCATGGTGGTGCTGCTGGAGGAAGACCAAGCAGAGAAGAAGTCCTTAAGAAAGCTGACGACTCAAACAGATTCCCTTTCTTTTAGTGATGGAAGTCTACAGCTCAACACCACCTTGCCTTTTCTTTCAGGTACAGTATCATTGGAGTATCCCACAGATTATATATTTATGTCAATAATGCTAAGATGAGCACTAATTGCTATTAAGTTAATCTAGTTGCTGTAGTTTGTTTTTGTTATAGACAGGCATAAGTACTTTTTCCAAGAGTCACTTCCTTTTTAACTTTTTTTCCTCACAGGTCGACAGATAAGTCTTGTTCACTTCTCTCCGGGTCAAAAGCACACCATGCTGTCCGTGCACATGCCCAAAGTCCAAGCCAGCACCGCCCACCTCGACAGCTGCAGCATGGTCTGCGTTTGGAACATCTGGGAACCATCCAGACCTCAGAAGATATTTATCTATGAAGCAGAGGTTCATTTTTACACAATTTTCAGTTTCGGCACAACTATAGAATAATATGCGCATCACTGAGAAATTATTTTAAGCCAGTTAAGTATTTCTGCTAAGCTAATAATTGAGACCTAAAACATGGAAGGAAAACCAAGAAACCAATTCATTTGAAGACAAAACTGTTTTTAAGTCCAATACTGGTGGACCTTGGTTTTGTTTTCTTTCTCTAGATTCAGTGTTGCTGCTTTAGTCCAGGAAAGTCCACTCTAGTGTTTGCAGGAACACAGGTCGGCTCTGTGGTTCTGTGGGACCTGAGGGAAAATTCCAGCAACCACTACAGATTAAAGATTGGTGAGGATGAGTGGACCTTCAGAAATCCTACGTTCTCCACTGGTATGTCAGGACAGCTTTTATTTTATTTATTTTCAATGCCGTTAAACATACATTTTACCTTAATAATGCATTATTTACTCATTCAAATTTTAAAAGGTTCTTGCAAGCTTGCACCATAACCAAATTTTTTGTAGTTTTCAAAAAATGAAACTCCTAAGCTACCTGGAATATTGTAGTGTTTATTATTGCTTATTTTGTTGAGTGTTTTTTACAACAAATCAAAATGTTCGTTGTTGTAGATCTAATTTGAAATGTAGAATTCAAATGGAAAATCACATAGATCTACTACATAGAAAAGGGTCAACAAAGGTGAAAGGCTGAAATAACCTGCTTGTGAATAAAAGTGTGTACCCTTAACATTATACTTTTTTAAACCTGCCTCTAATTTTATTTTAGCATTCATTTATTTGGCTACAAACATGTCATAAATGATGGTGAATAAGACTGACTGCAAATCAACTAATCCTGCCAGAATTTTCCTTCCATTCATTTTTTTCCAGTCATTTTTACCCTTTAGTTACAGAAATAGTTTGCAGAAAGGTTACAAACTCATTTCATTGCAATAAAAAGATATATATATATATATATATATATATATATATATATATATATATATATATATATATATATATATAAATATTTATAAATAAGTAATCATGCACAGTGAATACAACTAACCATAATTTCAGAAAATATGGAAAAAACATGGATCTTTGATACAGAAAAGTTAGGTTAAACCTCCATAATCATGTAGAGGACTGCATACTGTACACCTATAGAGCAGATTGCTGTTGATAAGATCTTAAGGAACAAAATGCAAAAGGTTTGGAAAGACACCATGGTTGAAAAAGGCGCACAAGGAACAAGGTCCAAGAGACTCGGGGAGAAGGGAGAGGAACAGAATCTGACTTGCATGAGTGGAAGAAAGGAACAAGTTTCTGCAGCCACTGACTGGCAGAGCCTTCTCATCGACTGGTGTCGGCCAGGCCCACCATGTTTTATCAAGTCTGGGATATTTCCTTTAGCTTACAACCAAAATTGGAATTTGTTATTTAGAGTTCATTACTCAGTGGTATATTAAATAAAAGTTAAGTGGAGGAAAAAATGTTGCAATAAAATAAGCAGAACTATGAGAGAAACGTCATTTTTGGTTTTATTTACCTATAAGCCAACATCATCAACATCATTTGACGATTGTCTGGAAATGTTAGAAGCATAATACATTCATTCCTGTGTTTTACTTTTAACCCCTTTAATATTTCTTCACCTCTTCTAGAGGAACGCACATTGTTCCCAGGCCATAAGGGATTATTTATATTGTGTCTCTGCTCTGGCTTTCCTCCCAGCGGAGCGGTAAAAAAACACCCCGCATTATTCTTCTAGTGTATCTAGAGCATGTATATTTATAGAGCACTCTGGTATTTTCATACAATGTTACATATATTTTCTCTAAGCTAACTGCGATGTACGTTATGCATCCCTTATAAGGGCCTGAACACACAGTTGCGTACAACTTTTTAATCTCTGATGCGATTTTCTTTCCATGTCACATTGACTGCGTATAGAGAGGCTCCGACTAGGGTGGGCAGATCAGCGCAGATTTTTTTTTACTTCTGTCTCTGTGCTATACACAAATTAAAACAATTTGCCACATTTGAATTGGACAGATAATGAAAAAACAAAACAAAGGCATATTTTATAAAGCAAAGCAAGTCTGTGCAGCATCTCAAACCAGAAAAGATAGAGAATGCTTATAGTAAAAGAATAATGAGATCTATGTCTAAACAAAAGAAAAACAGAGCACTAAATGCCGTGGGATGGTTTTTGTACTGACTGAGTCATTGAGAGGTGATTTTTAGAGAGTTCTGGGGTGTTTATCTGAGTTTTTCTTTCTTTTTTTTCATAAAGAGGTGAAAGATATAAGCTGCGCTTACCTGCTCTGTCTGCCCTTCATAATTTTGTTTTTTGTGAGACTCAAAAAGGATCACTATTTCACTATATCAATTTTTTCCTCCTCCATTGATAAACTTCAGTCTCTGTCCCTCCTTGTTTTTGAGAGGCTTATCTCACTGCTTAATCTGTTTTCTGTCCTCCTGAACTCCTATCATGGTTAAAGTATTCTTTTTCATATTACCATTCATTGTTTTTGCACCAGTCTGTCCCTTTTATTATGTTGATAAACAGATTTATCTTGTATATTCCCCCAAAAGTGATGTTTTACTTTGTAACAGTGTCTCTCTTCCTGTCAGACCAATTAAATTGCTGCATAGTCTGACTAAAATAGACTTGGGGTCTATCTGAGTTGGACCTACGCTAGCCCTCTTGTGTAAAATCATGTTGGATGTGATGACTCTCAAAGAGCGCTAAATGCCACGACCTCGTCCAACACAATTTTCTGTCAGAGCAGACGCAAAATCAGATTTGGTGTGTTCTGGCCTTAACACAACTTTACCTTATTTTAGGTTCAGATGTTGTTTTTCCATAAACGTAGAGTAATGCAGTGAATACCGACACTTGTCTGTTGTTTTCCTGTCTACACAGATGCAGTGATGTCCAGCCCAAGCCATGCCTCACCTGTTGCCTCTGTAGAGGTCATTCCCTCCTTTGTAGCTGGAGGGCTGAGGGCAGAGGTTCCTCTTCTGGCCTTTGAGGAAGGTAGGAATCTAACAGATTTAAAGAGTTTTTGTGTCTAATTTGTTCCTCAACCTCTCGTTATTAACTGAAATGTTCTTTTTATCCTTCTGAATCATCAGGGTTGTCCTTCCAGCTGGCCTCTCTGGATGAAAGTGGGATGTTAAATATTTGGGTAGGTTAGCCAACAGAGAAATTCTCTCTTTCTCTACACTGGAGATACAGATTTAATGTGATAGTCCAGAGAGGTGCAACATTGTGGCATTTAGCTATTTTGTTACTTTAAGTTGATGTTTTTAGAACATCGTATGCAACTAAAAACCTTGCATCCTCAATACATAAAGGCTTTTTAAAAAGTAATTTTATAAAAGGAGATGACAGGAAGCATGCATGAAATGATGTCCTGACTGATGTATACGGTGCTGTGTTAAAGTTTCTGTACCTCCTTGAATATATTTGCATTTTATATGGTAGACCATCACAAAGTAGTGCATAATTGTGAGGTGGAAGGAAATGTATCTTTTTTACAACTGAGAATTTGAAAATTTGGAGTGCATTTTATTCAATTCCTCAAAGTCTTCAAAGTTTATTGTGAACCCCCTTTTGTTATGCTTGAATCTACAAGACCGTACCAGTTTTGCTCTAATATTTAGATAGCAATTTATTCCCATTCTTTGCCAAATATGTCAAGGTCAGTCAGATTAGGCGGAGACCCTCTATAACTCCAATTTGAAAGCCTCAACACACATTCTTTATTGGATTTTGCTCTGGACTTTAAGCAGTTCACATGAATACGCCTTGATTTAAACAATTTCAGGGTAACTAGTTGAATAATTAGAACTCTAGCTGAAGGTACAACTCTAGCTCAGTTTGGGGCCTTTTGCAGCTTCTAATAGATTTTGAACCCGAATTGTTTTTTATTTTCCTACTTAGAAACATCCCCACACCAGGATGCTACCATCAGGGTGGATTCCTTTTTTTAGTTTTGCATGGCACTTATGCTTTGCTTCTTGAATGCATGTAAAAAATGTGACTTTCAATGTGATCTGGTAAGAGAATCTTCTTTAACAATGCTTATGAATTTTCTTCTTGGTTTTTTTCACTGGTAGGTTTCCCAATGAGTGGGACTTATCTACCCTTAGATGTGCAGCTCATCCAGAGTCATACCCAAATTAAATTAGATATACTAACACGAAGGTAGTTGCAGCACATGTAATTTCTTTGATATTTATGCTTTTATAACTGATGGTCCCATTTAAGATTAAAAACCTAATTTTCAAGGCACTCATGGATAAAAGGCAACAATAAATAAAACACAAAAAGTTACATAATTTAAAGAAAAACAACTAATTTTGAAAGCCTGGTCTCCCTTTATTAAAGGACACTGACTTTCTAACTGGAGCAGTCAGACATACTGGAACTGTCACTTGTTTAAAGCCATGGAAGTTGGAACGTGTGAATTTAAAAATATTTTCCTGGCTTGGATTGTTTTTGCTTTATGATTAATTTAATTCAACTACGTGGGTGGCTAAAGGGATGTAGGCTATATATAAGTTAAAATCATACTATAATTCCATTTCTTACCTGCTGTTCTAAAAAGTTTTTCTGTAGATGAGTAGTTGGTTGTATTGATTTTATTTACTGGTATCAGACCTAATAGTTTTAGAAGATTTTAGGTGGTTTAACTCCTTAGTTCTGTGTGTATGCAAATTTTTTGTTACCTTAATGGATATGGTGAAAAATCGATAAGTTTGTTTCAGAAACAGTCAAAGGGTTTAGTTTTGCAAGGTAAAGCTTTTAACAAAATGATTGTACATGTTGCAGTGTATGACATCATTAGGATTCAGAAGGGTACTCATTTCCCTCTCTAGATATTGACCGATTTTAATGCGTTTTCCTCTTTGCATCCTTCAGGTGGTGGTGGAGCTGCCTAAAGGCAATGAGGCGGGCTCTCTAACAGATCTAGGTAATGGGGTCTTGATTTATATACATTCATTTTTCTTCAGTATGTGCTTTTGGCCTCTAACTCCATCTCATGTTTCAACTTTCCAGGTCTCCGTCCTGGGGGCAAAGTGAAGCTGCTTCACAGCTCCTCCCTCCTCACTGTTCAGAGGTTAGATTGATAAATAGTTCATGTTGATCACCTGTTACTGTGGGTCGGCTGCTGGGCTTAAAAATACCTCTCAGTGGCTTGGCCAAGTGGGACGCAGCTGTTCTGCAGTGGTCACATGATCATGTTTGTTACTCTCTTCATGTTTTTGTCACCTCGATATCCAATGGGAATGTTCTGAGGTCATGGACTGTAAAGCCGGGGTGGAACATGATGTGACTGGACATTTTGTGAGATCTTATCTTATCTCTCTCTATCCCTTAGGCCGTTACTAAAAGTGGCAGGAACAGCAAGACCGTTTCAGACCCTGCTATTAAAATACCATCCAACAGACTCCAATCAGTTCTTTATTGGCACTAATCTGGTGAGCAAAATGTCTCTGAATATTGATCAGTGATCTTCCAGTATAGACTGTGAAACATCCTGAATAGTCTTTCCTTCCAGGGTCTCGTCAGCCATGGAACAAGTCATGGTTTGAAGACTCCTCCACAGTTTTACGGGTTTCAGGAGGTGGAGGAAAGAACTGTTGACATCAACTCAATCCACTTTTCTCCTTTCAGACCAAACCTGTTCCTGGTAGGGAGGTTTCCTTTTTTAAACTCTGTCCATTTAGGAAATACTGCCCTCTACACACACACACTGGTACTGCTGATTGATTTTAAAACAAAAAGAAAAAAAAATATTTATCTTTGGTAACTCTAGCATGATCTCAGAAAATAAAAATGATTGAATGGCTGTTATTATGATTAGAAATAAAGCCAAGATTCATTAGTACCCTTCAGTTGGCGTTTAAAATAAAACAATTGAAACCCTTTTAATTAATTCTTCACTTTTATCAGTTGATGGTAATGAACCTTAATCAATCATTTCCTTCTGCATCCATTGGAGTATTAAAATTATTTGACACACATTTAGTCCCTCATTCGAATCAACAGTAAGCAAGATCCCACGGAGCCTAAACATCCAACCTCCTACTAACCCCACCGTGGGCATAATCATCTTACTTTACGTAAAAAAAAAAAAAAAAACTCCGTACATTTGTGTATTAAGAGAAATAGTGAGAAGTTTTAGTATCACCTTGTTTAATTGTGCAAAAAGTCTTCTTTCAGGAACATTCTGCGATCCGATTATAATTGATCAATCGAAAAAATAATTGACAGATGAATCGATTCGCAAAATAATTGTTACTTGCAGCCCTACATAGAAGTTCCTTAAATGCTGCAAAGAGATTGACTGGAAACGAGGTTTGATTCACCTCATTCTGTTTTGGTACCTTACTGTGATTTTATTTTATTTTATTGAAGGTTGGCTGTGCAGATGGCAGCATCAGGCTGCATACAGTCAACCATGAGCAGCCTGTGGCAGAATGGAAGAACAGCACTGCTGGTGAACCAGTGATCTCAGCACAGTGGGCCCAGACCAGGCCCGCCGTATTCTGTGTTCTGGATGCAGCTTCTAACCTTCACATATGGGACATGATGAAAGATGATGCACAGCCTCTTATAACGAAGAAAATGAGCACAGATGGGTAAAAAAAACTAACTAAATAAGAAATGATACACTTAATGCGCCGTCATGTGTTCTGATCAGCCTATTCCTGTTTTCAGGGTTACAGCTATGGCTGTATTTGGAGACTCAGGACATCAGAACACATACTCAGGAATTGCCCTTGCACATGAGTCAGGTAAAATAGAGCTGCATTATTTCACTCCAACTTTGACGGTGCTCAACCCTACAGAGGAGGGGAAGTTGGAGAGTATAATGACTGAAGCCTTTTGAAACCCAGCGTCTTGAATAGCTCACTTCATTCTGTTTAGGACCCATTTTGGTCTTTCTATGAAGGTTCAATGTATTTTTAAACACAGTTTGACTAAAACAAGCTTTCGTCAACCACCTTTTACATTAAAGACATGAAAAAGGTGACGTATGTGTTTCTTTATTTTACTAGTTATGTTAAATGTATTCCAAATGGGATGGAGGATGTCATGTTATAAAGTGAATGTTCTTGATGCATTGATTGTGATTAAAAGAGGAATGTACAGGTTTGTAGATATGTGAAAAATATTTGTATTACTATTACTTAATCTGGATTCTTTTCAATAAATTAGTTAATATGTATGTGTGATATGCTTTTTTTTTTACTTTTTACAAAAGACATTACACCACCTACCATACTGATATGAAGGTATACTGCAATTATTTAAGGGACATTTACTTAGATATTTCATTGTCCCACTATTTGCTCTTTAATCATCCTGTTTATGGTTTTGCCCTTTAGACAAAAATATTTACAAATATTTGGTAGAATACAATCTGTGCAGTGTGGTCAGCACTGACTACGTCGGGGATTTATAAATAAATAAATGCTGCTAAGGTGAACACTGAGCCATAGAAAAAGACTTCCATAAATAGCTAGGTAGCCAATTTAAAGGATCTAGGTTTGATTGTTTTAAAATGTGTATACTAATTCTATGGAAAGCTCATATTTTATTAATCAAAATAGATGTTTTTTTATAGAAACCACATGGTTCTTTTTTATAGAAACCACATGGTTCTTTCATTAAAATGTTCAGGGAGAAATAAGGATGTTTCTTTTCAAAAAGTGATGTTAGCCTATGCTTTCACTGTGTCATTATCCAACCAAGGTGTGCCATACATAGAAATACTGCTTCCTAAAAAGCTTAATCTAGCATTTTTTTTGGCCTACCTATTAAATCTGTTGTATATTAACTCTAATTGTGGTTGGCAGAATATGCTGGTTTTATTAACGCTATGTGATTGTGTTTTTTGTCCATCCTCCGGAAAGATTACATATATTAAACATTTACTTTCCAATTTGTTTTAGCAAATAAGAATTCCCCTTTCTTTTTGCGTGTCTCACAACCCTTCAGGTCAATGGAGGTCATTACTACCACATTTTGAAATTGAAGAATCCCCAAATATGCGTGGGTCAATTCTAATTTTAAGATAAATTTAAAAGTTTTGGTATGATTCACTAAAATGTTTTGTCGGTCTCTGTGAAAACTCGCTGCACATCCCGCTACGGTAACAATTCTAAATCCAGATGAGGCTAAAATAAAATACTTGCAATGACCTTTAAAACTATTTAAACTCTTGCCTATATACTGTTAATATTTTTAGTAAGGAAAAACATAATTCTAGTTTAGAATATTTTGTATAATAAAGCTTTTATCATTTATAACTATTATTATCATCACTGCCTCTCCCGCACTCCTGACAAGAATGCCTATCCTCTTTACCTCACTTCCTGGCATTAGTGTAAACCTTAAACATTACTCATGTTCAGTTAACAAACATTACCTGTGATATATATTTAAGAAACTCTTATTATAACAACCTTAAAATATATTTAGATGGTTCTAAGAATTTAAAAGGATGTGTGGGAATAGACATATATATACCAGAGTTTAAAATATGCATTTCTAAAAGAATATCAGATCAAATATCCATTTTCACAGTATAAATGGTGGCAGTTATACTAAGCTTACAATGGGTAGAAGAGGTTAGACCAGTCAGGGTGGTGGTATGCACGGATTCCAAAGCAGTTTTAGAAAGTATTCAGGGTGAAGGAAATAATAGAAAAGATTAAGTAAAGTCTATTTAGATTATATAGGGGTGGCATTGATATTTGGTTATGTTGGGTTCCAGCACATTAAGGTGTAAAAGGCAATGAAAAAGCAGATACATTAGCAAAAAGGGCCTTAGAGGGAACAATAACCATTACAATTCATTTTGGGAAAGGGGAAGGTAACTCACTTATTAAGAGTAAAGAAATGGAAAAATGGCAAAAGAGGTGGAATGAAGATAAGAAAGGAAGAGGATTATATAAGATACAAAAATCAGTATTAAATAGAATCATTGAGAGAAACTGAAGGAATGAAGTAATAATGATCAGATTAACAGTAGGTCATACCTATTTAAATTACAATTCATATTTAATAGGGAGGAAAAATAATGAGAAATGTGAAGAATGTGGAGAAAAAGAAAATGTAGAACATGTACTGATGAACTGTAAAACTTATGAAAGTGAAAGGGAGAAAATAAGAAGGATGGTTGAAAGAACAGGCAAAGAATGGAGTCTTAAATGATTATTGGGAAATAAAGGAAATATAAAGGATATAAACAGATAAAGGAAAGCATTTTTTATTTATCTACAGAAGACTAAATTACAAAAATAGAATTTGATGTAAGGTAAGGTTGCTACACACCCATGTACAGTAGGTGGCGGTATGCACCTTAAAGTTGCTTACGATCCGCCATTATAGAAAAGAAGAAGAAGAACTGTAAACTGTAAACATTTCTCATGTTCAGTTAGCTAACATTACCTGTCTACTTTACCAGAGAGCATTCAAGCAAGTCTATATAAGTTATTTCTGCTCTTTATTACCGAAGCTATCAGATGAAGTCGTAAAAACTTATTGACAGCAAAGATATTCTGTTACTGTTTATAAATTTAGTTGGGAGCTAGTTTAGCCCAGCTAGCTTACCGTGGGATGAGTTAAGAGAGCGCTACGTATATGTTTTCCTTCATTTTCTCACCATGGTGCATTCGTTGGTGAGCATTTGTGCCAAGGAGGTGGTCAGTGACCACAGCTCGTCACCCACCTGGCTCCGCTGGGTTCCCAGAGAGCTTTACGGACCACTGCTGGAGGCCTCCTTCGCCTGCTGCAGACCATTAGCTGTGGGAGAACTGGTGCAGCGGTGGCCGGAGCGGACCCTCCGAATAGGAGGACGGAGTAAAGCTGGGCAGACTGCTCCTAGTCGCCTCTGCATCCAGGCTCTGCTACTGGGTGTGGTGAGAGGACTGACGGACCGAAGGTACAAAAAATGGCTGCTTTTCAAAGTTGTTTTCGTAGTGATTAACTTAAGAAAAGGTTTCTAGTGAAAGTATGTCGGAAACTGAACTCCTTGTTTTGTTTAAATGCGGTTAACACTCGTTCAAATCCTTTGAAAATCAAAACATCACTATTACTGGAATTCAGGACAAGAACTTATTACTTAATTAACATTGAAAAATATGGATATTTAGATGGCAAAAATGAATGAAACGCCAACTTGCCCGAATATATTAAGAAAAATAACAAAAGTGCTTCTATAAGAAATTCAGGAAAAACACTCCGAGAGTGAAAGAAACACATTTTTTTAATTTAACATAAACTTAGAGGCATTAATGCTGACACTGACACTTAAATTATTTTGTTTATAAACCTAAATATAATTGTTAGCTAGGCTTATTTACTTTTTAACTTTTCAATTATTTTTTTACCTTTTTTGGACTTAACTATTTTTTTCCAACCTGATTTACAGTGAGCGATATATCACTGAAGGGCGCATGTAATTGGTCAAATGCCAAAATTAGATGTCCTGCCATGTAGAAGTATCTTTGCTGAATGGCTGGATATAGATCTTGTGCTTCTAGACCTCACTGAGGGATGGGGGGATTCCATTTGATAGGGGTATGCAAGTGATCAAAATAGGTGACTTACCCTATAAAGGGTGAAAGATAATGAGCTGATTGCAAATGTTTACAGATATTTTTGAAATGTCCTTAAATAATGTATAATTTTCATTCACCTTCCTAATTAGTCTCTGCCCTGCATTGACTAACTAGGATCTGGATCTGTAATATCAGTATTGTGTCTATTTATTCCCTCCAGGTCAGCCCTGCAGATACTGGACATTAGTGGCCTGCAGAAAGATGAGGGAGGAATAGGGGAGCCCATGGGAGGCTGGTCTCTGACCGTCGCGCTCTGCACAATGGTGGTCCAGGCCAAAGCTGGAGCACAGAGGGCTCAGAGGAAGGAAGGAGACCGAGAGAGGAAACGATTTTCAGCACTCGAAAGGGAAAGAGATTTAAAAAGAGAGAGAGGCCAGAGGATAGAGTCAAGGGCATTACAGGATGATGAGACATGCGGGGAGAAGGCGGGGTCCAAGGGTCCGATCAGTGAGCAGGATCTTATTAAAGGGGTGCGAAGGAGGATGGAGATGGAAAGGAAGAGAGGTATCGTAGCGACAGGTTCAGGAGGGAGTAAACCTGAAACAGAAGAAAAAGAGGCATGCTGTGAGGTGCTGGTGCATGTCAGAGCTGATCTTTTTGTAAACGCCCGATCCTGGGATCGTGTACGCTCAGCTCTGAGCGCTGCAGGACCCTTAAAGCTACAGTGCAGATACCTAAGAGTGGAAGAAATATCAGTGTCCAGTATCAGAACTCTGCTAAACCTGCTGCCACGCAGGGCGCTGTTGGGCATAGACATTCGTTACAGTTTCCTTGGAGTCGCTGGCTTGGCGGAACTGCTGCCTCTGCTGTCCACCTTCCCTGAACTGAACTCTTTGCGGCTCCATTACTGCAACCTGGATATTCGTAGAGAAAGCTTTGGTCAGGAGGAAGTCCTGAGGAACCTGTCACAAGGGCTGGCAAACCTTCAAGAACTGCGACAACTCAGCCTTACTACTCTGCGTCTGCCTGGACAGCTGCGGGTGTTGCTCAGGTAGTGCTTCTTAAACATATTCATGAATTTTTTTTGTATATGATCCTCACTAAAAGTACATCCCCAGTATTCTTCAAATCACAGCAACTTATAGGGTTTGATAAAGGTAAAGAGAATTAAGAAACATGTGGGATTAACCAGAACCCTGCAACTCAGATGGGATATAACAAACATGATCAGGTCTGTGAGAAATGTTACGTTTTAGTCTGTATGCAAAAGTCTACAACACCAGCCTTTTTTCAATGACACATGGTGGTGGCAGCATCATGCTTTTGGAGCTCATATTTTTTTAGCAGGTGCATCACAGCTGCTCAGATATGATGGCAAGATGGCTGGAAATATTTGCCTGATAATCCTCAAACAAAACGTGTTAAAGGCTGTAAAATATTTGATAGTTGGTCAGTGGTTCACCTTTGACCAGAAAGAAAAGAGATGCAATGAAATGGCTTAGATTTAGATCCTGTGCTGTAGTGACAAACATCCTCATTCACATGTTCACTTAAATTTGGCCAATTATGATATATGTTCACATTATTTATGGATTGCACTTAAAAATATCAAGATATTTTCAATTTTAACAAAGATATGAAATAATACAATATAACATACAATGGCTTAAATCATATTATAGGCCATCAAATAAGTGTCAGTCTGTGCTGTAGTGATTTTAAAGCCTCAACAACTAATCACTACAGCGTTGAAATGGTTCAAATAAAGACTAGACTTCGTTCTAATAGAGACCCGGAGCAAAGATTTGAAAACGGATGTTCTCCTTTCCATCAGACTGAACTGAAGCTTCTTTAAAACTAAAATCAAATTAAGCTGGTGAAGGACTTGCATCGATAATTGGAATAAGGGGTCCTTCTACAAATACACTGTGTGGCGAACCCCTAATGCACACGAACCATTTCAGATTTATTTTGGAAGAAGAGTCCTTCCACTTTGTAGTTCTGCCCTACATAATTTGGTGTTATAAAAATATTCACTATACCTTTAAAATAAGATTAAAGGTATAGTGGAGGATGTTCTTTTTCTGGGTGGATAATCAAAATAAGTGGTCCTCCTAATTGTCAATCATTCTGGTGATATGTTTACGTAACTCCTACGTGCTCGTCCCCATTTTCACTTACTGGTGGCGGGTCTGACATAGTGGAAAAATTGCAAATGTCCTTTTGAAAAGTAAGCTTGTATGAGCGATGCAAACAGCAACGTTTAAACAGAGCGTGCACAAAGAGAAATTGGCCCATGGTACCCTCTTGCACACATTTAATGGGCGCTCCCTCTCGGGAGCGGGTACAGGGTTGTGTATGTGTGTTTTTTTTTCTTTTTTTTTTTTTTAAGTGGAGAGTGTGTGTCTTTTCAGAAATTCACCAAATCCTCCACCTTTAAGAAAAAGAAAAATGTTATTTAAGATTTTAATCTTTTTTTTTTTTTTTCTCTCCCGACAGCTCACTGCCTCAGCCCTTAGAGGTTCTGGAGCTTCCCTATTTGAGCCTTAGTCCAGCTGACCTTGCCTATCTGTCCTGCAGCCATCATGCCTCCTCTCTGCTGCAGCTGGATCTAAGCGACAACTGTCTGGATGAAACCACCGTACCCTCTATCCGCCGACTCCTTTCCCAGGCTTCCAGCAGCCTGCAGCACCTCTCTCTGAGCGGCTGTGGCCTCACCGATGGTCTTCTTAGCCGCTTGTTGCCAACACTGGCAGGCTGCTGGGCCCTTAAAAGTTTGGCTTTAGCTTTGAACCCACTGTCCTTGGCGGGTCTGATTGCCCTGGTGCAGACGGCAGCAAGAATGCCCTGCCTTCGACAGTTACTCTACCCAAACCCTCTGGAAGACTACCAGCCTGGGTTGCCTGACCTGCCCTCTAGCGCCCAGCTGTTGGAGTGGCCTCTGGATGAATCCACAGACATGAACATGACTAGCAACCAGCTCAATAAGGTGCTGATGGACAGCGGACGCACTGACCTTTTCTTAACCTGTGACCTGCTCAATTATGATAAAGACTTGGTGGTCTAAAGGAGGGGAATTCAGTGCTATCATACAAGCAGCAAAACCCACACAAATTTCAAAATCATAATTAAACCTCATTAAAGGGCTTTGTCCCTTTTAATCTACATTTTCTGTTCTTAGGGTATCTGTTAGACTGCATTTGTAAAAATACCAGCCTCTCCCACCTTAAGCCCAAAAAAGTGGTGCAGTAAGGGCTGGTTATACTCCCGCAGCAGTGTGTCGCAGTGAGGTGTCACAGATATTTTTGATTTATTCTCAATATTGAAGTGTGGTCTGCGCTATGTTATTCAATGCAACAACGCAAGAGGGACAATGACGAACTAGCTGTGGGTCTAGATGTGGCTGAGTGAGGAAGTGGGGGCAAGTTAGTGTGACAACGGAGGGACATGAGGGCGAAAAAGAGCAGAGATCCAGGTGTCGTTTTCCACAATGTCATACAAACAAAACAAGCCAGTAAGGTACTGAACAGGAAATAGGCATAGAGTAGAACCGATGTAGATTTGACCAATCAGAGGCCTCCTGTCTGCAGCACTGTCTGCATTCACCTACAAATTTGTAGAGGTGCAGCAGAGTGTCTTCTGAAGGGGCGGGGATCTGCGTTAACTGCGACACACACAGACGACCTGGTTTCTGAGTATAAACCAGCCTTTATACATTTAATAATTCAGAGGTTTTTTTTTTTATATATTTCTGCACTTAATCTTGTATCAGAAAAAAATGTCAATTATTTTGTCAAATGTCAGTTTTAGATGTGAGCGGTAACTAACTTTGTGACAATAAATAATATGGCACAAACTTTCCCATGTTTGAAAATGAAAGAAACAGGTTTTTTGTTGCATTTGTAAAAGAAGGCAAATGTAGCAGAAAGGTTATTTTTTTACTTCCATATATAGGCTACTAGTGATGGGTCCGGAAACAGCAATGCGTTGGTGCATGCGTCGAACTCTTACAGCAAAAATCCTGTGTCGTTGCACGCATCGTTTCAAGAAAGTCGTGTGATGGTTAAAGGAGCTGTTTGGAACTGACTGCCGCACTAAACTGTTTATAAGCACATCTGCCAATGCAATGCGTCTGCCAAAAAGTCTGATCTTTTGTGGTTTAACATCAAATTAGTGAGAAAATATGGAGCAGCCTCAAGGGACAGAAAGGTTTCAGCCGATGGGACCATCTTGATTGAATTTGTTTTCATTTTCTTCTGTCATCCTCTCAGTAATCGTTCAACAGTATCTGAATTAAAATTGATTTCAAATGAACTCTTAATTTACTGTTCTTGCTGTAGTTATTTTAAATTAATGAATACATAAATACATCCTAAGCCACACATATCCTCTTTAGTGGTGAAGATTCTCAGTCATCCTGGTTATAGTCATTCCTAAAAAGTCCAGTGTTTTTTTTTTTAAATACTTTTTTGGAATCAAGCATCCTCATTCACATGTTCACTTAAAATTTCCCGATATAATACATATTCACGTTATTTAATGGTTGCATCTAAAAACATAAAATATTTTCAATTTAAACAAAGATATGAATGAGAGAGGATAGAAGATATGAACACAATATAACCATTGTATGCAATGGCGTAAATCGTATTATAGGTCATCAAATCAGTGTCAGGTCTGTTAAAGAGGCTGCCTGTAGTGATTTTAAAGATCCAGCAAGTGTCGGTATTCAGTGACTGTGTCACTACCGTTTGACGATGTGTCAAAACGCTTCATGACGTCTCATCTACCCATCACTGATATATACCATTTTTCTTGGAGATTATGAATTTAGATTCATTTTATTTTTAATGAAACCTAAATGGGTTTTATTGAGATGCACTAAGTTCTGCATAATGGTGAATTGAAAGTAAAATTATAAATTATTTTCTTTCTACTTTACAAAAAAAACTGCTTTAGGTTTCTTTCTAGCTGTAAACAATCAGATTTTCCTTCCTTCACAGTTATTCTACTTTATGTTGCACCATAACATAAATACAATACTAAAATGCTAAAAATTGATTTGATGTAAAAAATTTTTTACAGAACTATGAACATTTTGTATGCTGTAAAGAAATGACTGTAGTTTGATAGATGCAAATAAAAAAGGATCTAATATAGACATTTTTTAAAAATATTGCCTCTTTATGTGATCAGCTGAAGTTTTGACAAAAAAGAAAAGACTAAAAACTGTATAAAACATGCAAAAGTCTAATATGACATCTCATCCCCTTTCCTCTGCATCTGCAGTACATGACCTCAGAAATGTTACCTGCAGATTTCAAGGGGAAAAAAATGCAAGTAGATGGGTCCAACTGCACAAAGTCATAGTTAAGTATTTCTGATACCATTAACCAACAGGCAGAGTCAGATGATTGTAATGTATTAATCAATGAAACCCTCTAAAGAGAGAAGATGCACGAATGAAGGGTTTTTAAGGATGAATTCTTGTCTTGATTTGGAAGTTCATTGTGTGCCTTCTAAGCCTGTTGTTCATTTCAAGCACCCATAGGCTACTCAATGTAAGTCATTCTTGGGCTTACCTCTATTATTTTCTCTTGAGGACCCTGTAAAAAAATCAGCTTCTACTGTAGCTTTAGGCTTGGAGGTGCCGCTTTGTTCTACATGTCATGTAAAAGCATTTTAACGATAATAGGAATAAAAATAAACAACAATAAAAAAAACTTTTTTTTTTCAAAGCCAAAATGGACAGAGCTTTTATAATGTAAATCAAAGGGTAGAACAGTAATGCAAAACAAAACCACCAGGTGGTGCTATTGGATAATGTGTTAAGCTTTCCAACCCACTGCTATTTCATGTAATTCCCAAATTATATTACCGTACATAGATTTATTTTCCTTTAGTCATGAGACAGATATCTCTGATCATTCAACAATGTAGATTTGCATGCTTTTGTTTTTACATGAGTCAGCCCTTAAAACGGCTTTTTATTTTATTCATGTTAAACTATTGAATCAACCACACATGCAGTGTATCGTTCCTGGATGTCTTTACATTGATGTTTACCTATTTTCTTTACCGAGGAGGAGTCCCTCAGAGTCCTGGGTTCACCCAGGACTCAGGTAGGTCAGGGTGGTTGTATCCTGAATCCTACATTGAAATGCATGTTTTTGAACACATAAAAGACGTCTTAAAGCACCCAGATATCATCTCCTCCTGTGTTGATTGAAGGAAAAAGGAGACACACCTCCTACAGGTTCCCTCCTAAGATTAAACTCCAGCTGTTGTGATCATTTCTCCCAGCAGGGAATGGCTTGATTTAGCTTGCAAGAAGACAAGGAAGCACATATCATTACTGCCTAAAACAGCAGAGACTATCTACTTGAAAGTCTTTAGTCTCAGTAGGTGAGAATTTGACGAGGGCTGGAAGGGAAGGTAATATAGAAAAACAATAAAAGCAATCATGAAGGCATCTTTTCAAAACATTGTTGATTTCATTTATATTTCTTTGTGTTTTCCTTCCCATGTTTAGGTTGACTAATTAGCCAAGCAGTCGTTGTTGTTGCATTGATTTATTTTACTAAAATTATCTTTAAAGAACGCCAAATTGAACATTTGTAATGTAACATGTCTGATACACAATCTGTCGATTGCAGGAGATACTACTGATGTGTGAGGGTAAATTATAGGGTAAACTATATGACAAAGCATAAAAATATAGCTTCAGTGTTACCGTTCATCTTAATAAACATTTTCTTTGGTTTGCAAGTCTAAAAACTCTACATCAACATCTGTCTTCATATACACTCTTTAAAACTGTTTCATATCTTACTTAGAGGTTTTAATTTGGACCTCAACTACGTCCCCAAAGGTTTAATCAAATCACAAAAGTTCTTTAGGATTTAATAATAAGTTTCATAGAAGAAAGGATTAAGGGCTTTTGAAGCCTCCTGAACTTGCAGTGTGTTCTCGTTGTTGCAATTAAGGAATGCTTACAGCCTCAGTTTAAAACCACAGATTTGATTTCATAGGGAGTTTTTTGTTGTTTTCCGCTTCAAACTTAAACTCCTCATTGTAGCTATGTAAATGTGTAATCAGACCCTCCCAGAATCTATCAAATACTACATTTTTAAGATCCATCTTAGTTATTAAAGGGCATAAATTCTTTTTTTTATGCCTGTATGATTCTTTTTAAGTTATTAGAGAGTCTCTGGAAGATTGCTGGATCCTTCCTGTCTGCATTTGGTTGAGGGTTGAAACTCCCACATCTGGATTGAGGATGTGTGAGAATGGCTCCTGAATCATTCTGCTGCTGGTGTATTTTCAGATATCCCGTTAATGCTGCATGGAAGGCTGACACATAACCTGTGGAGTTTCAGATAGAGGTGGTCTTCCCAAAGTAGACCTGAAAGAGCGTTATAGTACAACGCTAAAGTGTTCAGCTGTTTTGTGTTTGTGCATTGTGCTGCAGGTGTATTTATCCTGCATGGTTTAATTCAATTCAATTCAGTTTATTTATATAGCACCAATTCACAACACAAGTCATCTCAAGGCACCTTACAGTTTAACCAGATCTTGCAGTCAAATTAATTCAAAGTTTTCTATCTAAGGAAAACCAGTTGATTGCATCGACTCATTGACTCAAATACAGTCCCTCACACTAAGCATGCTTGTAGCGACAGTGGAGAGGAAAAACTTTAGACAGTATTTACCTGCTTGTATCTGTAAATGAAAATCCAATATTTACCATACACAAGAGAATAGTTTCAGTTTTTAAAAAGTTATCATTAAAGATATTTGATGTATTACCAAAAACTTCAAATAGGTTTTTTAATCAAAGCAGCCTGAGCTGCTTCACAAATGTTTCTTCCTGTTGCAACATGTGAACTCACAAATGGACCTTATTGAGTAATGGCCATAAAAAACATTTATTGCCTTTTATGACACGCTAACAACGTACAAACAGGCAAACATCATCAGTCATATCTCAGCGGTTTGCTCATAGAGGAGGAAACGCAACCACACTTCTTTCTGAAGTCATAGAAACAAAATGCTTCAAATTAAATTGATAATAATGTCTTTTAGCTAAAAGAATAAAAGACAACAGATGGAGTTACTGCTGGGGACATTGTGGCTGCTTTTGGCCCAAAGTGTCGCTGCCTGTTCACATCAGGAGTTTACCTGCGGTGAGGGACTTTGTGTGGCTTTAGACACCGTCTGTGACTTCACCGAAGACTGTGGAGATGGCAGCGATGAAGAAAATTGTAAGTTTACCTTTGAAATTTTGCTGTTACAGACCAGCAGTTGGACCTAAACTGACGACCAATCTAGTTAAGGCAAAACTAAGTAGGTTGAAGGGTCTTATTGTCTTGTTGAGCAAAATTTAGCAGCCAAGTTGTGTAGTAGTCAATGTCTGGATGAACTTTAACTGTTGCTGCCTAAGTTCATTGCCATTTGGAGACTTTTGATCAGCTCTCTATATGCTCATCTGATCTGACCCTGGCTGAGCAATTGCCACACCTTAATACAATGATATTTAAGCCCTTCTGTGACAGATTTGATGCAGTGTTTTTGAAATATTGTCTAATTGATCTCCTCCTTTCAGCCAAGCTGTAGACATTTGGACATATTTACTCTCATTTGACTTCAGTTCACAGATGAGTTCATGCTCAGCTAAGTGATTCCAATGCCCATGTCTTTTAGCCCAAAGCAAGTCCCAATTATTCCAACTGGCTGGTAGCTTCCAGAATTTAGTGCAAATCATCAGTTCTGACGTGCTTCTATGGCCCTGCTACTGAAAAAAACACCACAATATGATGCTGCCACCCCTATGCATATAGAGGGTGTTTGTGGAGTGTTAGTGTTCCACCATGTAATTTGTTTTTTTGAAGACCAAAAAGTAATATTTTCTTCTTATCTGACAAGAGCTATTGAATATTTGCTTTCGTTCAACCTTAGCATCTTCATGCCAGTTTTACTCTATGTGGTGGACAACTAAAGTAGAAGTTCCCTGCGTTGATTAAAATAAACGGGTCTATGATAACAGCTACAAGGACGTCTGAGGCAGAAAACTCCGTGACCCCGTTAACCTGACAGAGAATGAAAAGTATGCATGAGTCACTTACCTGGTTTAGAGGTTCAGTTCGTGCCCAGAGAACGATAGCCCACCGACTGGATCCTTTTTTTGAGTTTTTATAGATGTATATATATATATACAGATTTATATATATATATAAAATTTCCGATGCACAAGAGCCGCATGGATATGTATACATCTTAACCAAAATAAAGTGTTTTATTCAAATAAATGTTTGGTATCACAGGTTCTACATATACAAGATGTGATTTCGAAGATGGTTTCTGTGATCTGATTCAAAGCCCGGAAACCCCCTTCAGATGGAACAGAACAAATGAGGCCTCAGCTCTTAAACAGGATCACAGAAACACCTCAGGTGGGAGAAGCTGGCATTTTTACAAAATATTACATCTGTCCCACAATTTGTTTTTAACATTTCTTTTGACTCACAGCCCACTTTCTGACCCTTTCACCTGTTGGAGAAAATGAGACCACTGCATCCCTGATGAGTCCACTCTTCCTGCCTACTCACAACTGCCAGGTAATTGGCTTATAGAATATTTGCACATTCTTCAAAAGTATGGAATTTAATCTTATAATAAATATTGCTCATATATTTTTATGTTCCCATCACCCCAATAAAAGTTGAAAGTAAAGTAATTTTCAGGCAAAATTTCCAAATATGTTTAGAAGGGTTAGTCCTTATAGACCTATTCAGATGATATATTGATGTAACTGTGCTGTTACAGCATCACAACAAAAACAGAAAATATTCTATTAAGCTTTGCTGTGACAAAATGATCAAGAGATGTCATTGCCTTGAAATACTGAGGTATTTACTGAGATACTAAAATTGTTTATAAGAAACCAGTTACAGATTTCCTTTCATCTAAAATAACAGGTTATTTTAAAATGAATAAAATAGCTTGTCTTGTTGTTTTGTCATTATGGTACATGGAATTTTAACCCAATAAAATCAATTTAAGATTTTGCTATCTCAGAATATGAAAATGGAACAATGACACATTTAAATCACTTTTGCACAACAATAGCACTGTGTTATTTCAAGATAAATGGATTATTTCATTATTTTTGGAGCTACAGTTGCAACACCATGCACAGGTTGCCAGTCTATCGCAGGGCGACACAGAGACAAACAGGAATGCACACACACACTCACACCTAAGGAGAATTTAGAGAAGCCAATTAACCTAACAGTCATGTTTTTGGACTGTGGGAGGAAGCAGGAGTACTTGGAGAGAACCCACGCATGCTCAAGGAGAACATGCAAACTCCATTCAGAAAGACCCTGTGCTAGCAACAGTGCTACCCACTACTCCACTGTGCAGCCCCAGAGTTGGGACATTGAGATAAAACTAAGTTTGAATGGTTACTAAAAAAAAGGAGGTTAGTAGATCTGAAAATTGAAATGTTTTGTAGTGAAGTTGATAAAATAAGACTAGTATCACAAAAGTTTTTGATTTGATTTTATACAAAAGAGGTATTTCCACAAAAAAAGTTTACAATCTTATCTTGAGAAAAATCAGTAATGAAAGCATCAATACTACAAAATTAACTTGAGCACTTATTCACTTTGTTTAAGTTTCTTTCTTTTTAATAACCTGAGTCTGAAAATGCACCATATGTAGAAACTATGTTTCAAGGGATTTCTAGCTTTTCCTTAATAAAAGGTACACTGAAAATGTTGTTTTTTTTATTCATCAGATAAGTTTCTACCATCATGTTGGAGCAGCACATGGAAATCTTCAGATTCTTCTTCAGTCCCATTCAGACAGTCAAAGCACCGAAGTCTGGAAACACTCCACACAGACGGAAACATGGTTGCGGGCAGTTGTTCCCTTCTACAGCAATCAAAGCTTTCAGGTCTGTCACAGTTACAAAATGAGTTTCCATTGCTCTTAAAGTATATGATGTTAAAGTGGACATTGCAGCTTTAATGAGCTGAGCAATACAAGAGTGTTGCTGGGAAAGTACTGACCCGTTTGGACCCCTCAGAGACCATCTGGATGTCAAACTGTTGTTAGCATCCTTGCAATATAGTCACAGCATGCCAGAGGGTTGATTTCTCCTCTTCTCTACCTCTTTGCTGTCTGCAGGTGATAAAGAGAGGTCACATCTGCTAACATTCACTCACCATTAACTCACTTCCTGTTTCAGCAGCATTAGTCAGCATTTTTCAAAGTTTAAATTCATTGTGAGCCTAAAAGTCCAGCATATGGAGGATTTGTAAAAAATTTTAGAAGACCAGATTTAAAAGGAAAGATTAAATTGTGATATACGTTTTGCCTAGATTTTAAAGGCAAATTGGAACCCTTCATTTAGAGTTCCCGTTGTTAAAGCAAAATCATTTCAATGATAAACAGACCAGGCTGCTGTGAAATTGATATCTCATGAAATCCTACAACTTTTCTCATGAATAACCACAAACATAAATGTATACAGTATCACTGGGGTTTTATCTGATGGACCAATGCATCCATCCATTGTTCTCATCAAACAAACTTTCACTACTCTTCTTCCTACAACATGATGCTCCCACCACAATGTTAATGTGTGTTCAGTTTGGCAATTAATCCTAGTTTCCTTTCATATATATATATATATATATATATATATATTTTTTTTTTTTTCTAAAAGTAGATTGGACCCTCTCACTTTACCACGGTACCTTTTTTTTTCTTATCCAGTTATGTCCATCTGAGTGAGTTTTAAAACCCTTCACCAAGGAATTTACATGGCTTTCTTCATTCAATGCCTTTTTTCACCATTTTCAGTCAGTCTGTCACATATATCCCAATAGAATACACTGAAGTTTGCGTTTGCTATCTTACAAAATGTAAAAAAAGTTCCAAACTTTTAATTACTTTTGGCTTAAACTGTATAAAACAGGCCAAATTTTATACCAGTTATACGGCAGCCATTGAATGCATCGTGTTTAAAGGATAATTCTTCTCTCTTCTTAATAGATGAGAAATAAAACAAAAAACATATAAAACCCACATTTGGCTGATATACGTAACCATTACTCTTGATCCTTAAAATGAGTCATGCAATTGCATGACTGGTAAAGCCTGTTTGGCTACGTGTCAATATGTTTTTAATTCATTTTTTGAATAACTCTCGAAATTGTGGAACCTTCTACTTTTTATACATTTTTTTTAAATTGAACTCTTTCTGTGTTAACTAACACAAAGTTCCAAATAGTAGTTTTCATCAACATTGTGTTTTTTATTTCTGTACAGAAAAAGTATCTTTTAATTATATCCCTGTGTTTAAGATATTTTTCCAAGACATCTTTTCTTTCTTCTTAGTAATCTAAAAGTAATATAAATAAAAAGCTGTTCCTGATGAGTGTGATATCCCTTCACTGTTTATCTTCCAGGTGGTAATTCGAGGGGAGCTTTCAGCCAGAAGTCAAGCCTCTGAGATCTTAGCAATTGATGATTTATCTTTCAGTCCCGGATGCACGGTTCTGCATGGTATTAGCTACCTTTCTCACACCTCACCACACACATTAAACGAGTTCAAACCTTGACATTTTGAAATATCGTCAAACATAAACAGAGCCCCAGAAGCTTGTTGTGAATACTGATGAATGGGAGTGAGGATATTAAAACACCTGGGATTGGATTTATTCCAGGATAACGGGGTCATTAAAATTGTGCTTGCTTTTTTTTTGTTTTTTGTGGAAGTGTAGAAGCCATGCAATGACACAGTTTATTTGATAGTTCAGAAAGGATTTGAACATGGTCCTCTGTTGGTATATGGATGCAAGATCAGAATAGCATTGTTACAACATCCATCCATCCATCCATCCATCCATCCATCCATCCATCCATCCATCCATCCATCCATCCATCCATCCATCCAT